>NW_026068465.1:86652-87957 GCF_014885135.2 Alexandromys fortis | reverse complement strand
TGGAAACCTTACCATCTTTGAGAAGTGGATTGGGGATTGGAATAGGGTAGGGGGAAAATGGAGGGAGCAGGAGGAGGGTAAGTAATGGGAATAGGATTTTCCATGTAAAATGAAAACAATATATTTTTAAATAAATTAAAATATTAGAATAGGTAGGGCTTAATTGATTAATATAGCCAAAGTTCTAGCAGGAAACAACAACAAAATGTTTCCTGTCCACCAAAATATGCAATTATCAGAAATATATCAAAAACAGAAGGAAAAAAATTTCTAGAAAAAATAAAGAAAATTTAACCTGAAAATAGATTTGGATTAAATTCATCAAATTTATACAAGTATAGAAGACAGAAATTAAAATCTTATGAATACATAAAAATACAAAACCCTAAACAAATTGGACAATGGAAGGAAAATATTTAAAACAACCAGAAATGCTAGCTTAAACATGTATCTAGTATCACTAACTGTGCATGTACTTGGAATTAAACATGGAGTCAAAATAGTAACAATAGCTGAATGAATATAAAAAGAAATATTTGTTCATCAGAAAAGAAACATTTCAAGAGTAAAATATAGTGTGTACTTAGTGAGTCAATAAGCATACTTTATACAAAGTATAGAAAAGGGGAGTAGATTATAAAATACTTATATTAGTAAGATGGAATTTAAGTCATAAGTATGAAATGTGATAAAGTAATAATATGTAAAATATACAGCTTAACAAAGAAATATGTCTTAGTTTTCTCTCTACTGAATTGTTTTGAATGATGAAAGCAGAAAGAGCTGAAGGATCAGAATGGGTTTTTACTTAGCTTTAGCCCCATCATTTCTGACTGCTGAGAATGTGTCCATTCATCATTCTCCTAAGGTAATTTTATTGTTATTGCAGCTGAAGAGAACAGAGATGCATGATCTAAGGCAGGTGCTCATGCTCCAAGGTCCTCATCTGCAAGTAACAATCTGGAGTTCCTCAGCACCATTCTCTCACACAGATAAGTAACATACTTGGCAGCTGGGCTACCCTTAAGCAATGATGTTTTTGTTAGGGTCTGAATCACTGTGGGAGGAGTAAAAGAATGTTGTAGGCAGTAATATACTCCTAAATCCTCAGGCTCCACTCTGCTGATCTTGAATGTGAAATCTGTGACTGACCCACTGCCACTGAACCTGTCTGAGACTCCAGAGAATCGGTTGGAAATCTTGTATACCAAGAGCTGTGGAGACTGACCTGGCTTTTGCAGGTACCATTGCAAATATGTGTTTCCACTACTTTTTACAATGCTCTGACTAGACCTGCAAGAAATG
>NW_026068465.1:69825-80457 GCF_014885135.2 Alexandromys fortis | reverse complement strand
GGCAGTGTGTGGACACTGATCAGTCACTCAAAGATGACAACTGAGTTTTTATCACAGACTAGCAAGGATGCGTCCTCCCTAGGGAGCGATATGCAAATACTCAGTTTAGTGTTATAGTATAGATAGAGGGATGATTGATGCAGGAATTGCACTATTGCAAAAAAATCTTATGTCATTTGGTCACTGATGACAAGAGTAAAATAGAAAGGGGTGCTTGATAGGAAAACAACTTGTTAAAAACTGTCAATTTGTATGGCACTAGACACTTATTAAGTGTTGTATTAAAGAAAAACTAGAAAAAGTGAAAATTTAGATATGTATGAAATCCTTCCCTATGAGCTAAATAAATATGCTTTTGCTCCTTTCACCAATTTTACAGATAAATACCTTTCTTTAATGAATGTTAAATGTAGAATTTGGACCTGATTTTCCTGTGGTTCATTGATTTTGTTTCTGTAGGAGCACAAAATTAAATAAACCTAATTGAAACATAACTTAAATTTTTATCATGAAATTGTAAAATGGATGGATATTAAAAAATAATTGTCATAGGAAATATGAGTTGAGGAACCTTGGAATAGAGGCATGGGTCCCTGGTATTTGTGGCTAATGATATTTCACAGATGAATTTGTACTCACTAATTTCATATGAATAATATTTTATATAATAATATATATATAAGTATATATACATATATAAAAAAAAACTTTGATCCAGCAAATATACCCCAGTAAAATATTTTGTCCTTTATTTCTTTATTATGCATTTGTACTTGTGCATGTAAGCATGTTCATTCCATGGCACACAGGTGGAGAGCAGAGGACAACTCTTAGGAGACATTCCTCACATACCATGTTATGCCATGTAGACCTCAAATTGTTTTCCTTGATAGCTGGACAATTTATTTCTTAAAAAATCTCACCAGCTTTTTTTTAGTGAACTGAAATTATAC
Organism: Alexandromys fortis; assembly: GCF_014885135.2. Taxonomy (NCBI): domain Eukaryota; kingdom Metazoa; phylum Chordata; class Mammalia; order Rodentia; family Cricetidae; genus Alexandromys; species Alexandromys fortis. The sequence continues at coordinate 79,504 of NW_026068465.1, read as the reverse complement.
CATATTATAAGAGTAGAAAATTTTCTGCAGGTGTTGATAGATGTCTGAAAAAGCCTGGGTTAAAACCGGTCTCACTGAACATAGCGGACAGTGAGGACTACTGAGACCTCAAGAACAATGGCAATGGGTTTTTGATCCTACTGCACGTATTGCCTTTGTGGGAGCCTAGGCAGTTTGGATGCTCACCTTACTAGACCTGGATGGAGGTGGGTGGTCCTTGGACTTCCCACAGGGCAGAGAACCCTGATTGCTCTTTGGGCTGATGAGGGAGGGGGACTTGATTGGGGGAGTGGGAGGGAAAGGGGAGGCGGCGGTGAGAAAGAGACAGAAATCTTTAATAAATAAATAAAAATAAAATTAAAAAAAGAATACTTGCTGTTCTTAAAGGTGACCTGAGTTCAGTAACTAGCACCTATGCTGAGTTGTGAACTATTGCCTATAAGTCCAACTCCAAGGGAACATATACATTCTTCTAACATATGTAGGTACCTACATGCTTGTGTGCTTATATAAACAGAAATATATTATAAAAGACAATTTTAAGAAAAATCTTTCTCCCAGATAAAAATCGAACATTCATGGGCAAACATAAGAGAAAAGGGAATGTTTTATGCCTCAGAAGTGGAATGTGGAATTCAGGATACTCTGATGGATCTTTTTTCCAGGCTGTTTTTTGTCAGTTTGATACAACCAAAGGACATATTGGAAATTGAGAAAACTCTTATGTCTGATTGACCATCTGGACAGGCCTATGGGGAATTGTCTTGATTAATGATGTATGTGAAAATATTGAACCTAATATCAATAGTGGCACCCCTGGGCAGGTGATCCCAGGTGATGTAAGAAGTCAGGCTAAGTAAACCATGGGGATTAACCCAAAAAGCATCATTCCTCCATGTCTTCTCCTTCAGATCCTGCCTCCTGGTTCTGTTCTTAGTTCCCGTCATAACAGACTGTGATGTCAACTATAAGCTGACTTCCCTTTTCCCCAGGTTGCTTTAGGTCATAGTGTTTATCACAATAGAAAATCATCTAGGGCAGCCCTCCAGACTTATCATATGACTCCTATAACTAACTAGTAGGAAAGGCTTTTTAAGATGAATGTTTTCTTAGAAACCTACAAAAGAGGAAAAGGAGCTGTTTAATAATTTCTCCATAGCAAGTGTTAGGAAAACTCATTCAGAATTTTCACTATAATGAATTAAATTCTGTTAGGTTCTTGTTAATTACCGAATAATTCTTTGAATCCATCTCACTCATAGGTATCTGTTATGTAGTCACAACAAAGGAGTCCACGTACACAGAGGTCTCCATCTAGGTGAATAATAACTAGTTCCACAATTTCAATACCTCTAGGTTTTCTGTGAATGCGTCTTTCAGTCCTCTGATTCTTCATTTGTCTGATTTTTCACTAGAAACGAAAATGGTGGGTCAGATCTACGCAGCAGTACTAGTCAGCTTGTATACCCTCACAAAATGTGTAAAACATGTTAATTTTTGATATTAAAATCCATGCTGGCAATTTCAATCTGAAGAAAACTTGACAATTTTGTCAACATCACATAGCTAAGAAGCAGTTACTGGAGTTCAATGATTGCACCAGATGATACAAAGAATATTATGTAATTCTAGTAAAAATTGAATATTTTAATATCAAAATACAAATTAATTTAAATGAAAGGAAACAAGCCTATATGGTTTTAAAGATAAAAAAGATTATATTTTCAAATATATGTTTAATAACTTGATTTACTGTGCAAATCATGTTTTGTGCTCAGATTAGAGTTTAAAATTATTAAAAATATTAGAAAAAATATATGACATTTCTGTCCCATGTGTTTTGTTTATTTATTATTTTAGGTTTTCCATAGACAATGAGACACAGACTACCATAGAACTAATATCTCTCTGTCTCCACTTCCCAGAGCTAGCAATCCAGGCATTTGCCATATTTATTTAAGAAAATGATTTCTGTACTTGGGTAATTTCTCAATTTCTAAATAACCTTCCATTTTCCTTGGACATTTAGCTGAAATTGATGGTGAATGTCATTTATCAAATTACCTCTTTACCTTATGTGAGATTTACCTAAATTCATTTTATAGATGGCCAACTAAGTGTAGAGAACTTAGGAGAATCACTGAATGACACACAGGTTTTGATCCTCAGGGAAGAGGAAGCATTGCTCATAGAGTTCCTAGTGCACTGCAACAATAGATTATATTAATCAACATAATTTAACACTTGAACGTATTCTTTTTCACTCTACTCAACTTAATGGTTGTAATTTTAACAAAATGAATCATACTTATCTGCTTATATTTAAATCTCCAAAGTATTTACAAAAGTAAATACATAGAATTCAGTTTAGGTGAATATGAATGTTTATGATCATGGTATAATGTATGGCTCTTTTATACAATGTACAACAATATATACAACAAAATTTCAAGCAGAAATTGAAAGAATAAAAATCTCATACAATAAAATGGAAAGAATTCATGATATATATACTGCTTTTATAAAGATCTAAAATATATTTGCAACTTCAAAAGTTCTTGCAGAAGTATTTTCATAAATGAATTTCAAATCTTATCAGACTACTTCTTTTCATTACTAATTTGATGTTTTTCATTTCCAGACTCTCATATGACATTAATTCTGTGGGAGACTATATTTTAATAATATTTTAAGTGACAATATGGAAAAATTTATTATTTGTGGTTTAATAATTACAACAGAGGTCTGTTTATTCAATACATAGACTGTAAGCCATCAAATAGTGATGAATATGTGAATAGTAAAGTAGAAATTTATTTTCTTGATCCTGGTAATGAACAAATAACAAACATAATACAGTGGACAAGAGTGTAAATATTATAATACTGATGTCCTTCTCTGTCACCCGGGTACCCTGTCCTGTTATTAGGCAAGCTCTGCCCACCGCAATGTCCCCTCTTCCCACCGGGAAACTGTGATCTCACCTCTATTATCCTCTCCTCTCTCTTTGTCCATCCTTCTTCCCCCTTCCTCCTTCTCTCTCACATCTATCTATTTGTCTGTTTGTCTATCTATTTTATATTTATCTCTTCCCTTTATTATCCTCTTGTCTTATACCCTTACCAATACCCACCAAATCACCTCTATACCCAAACTCTCTCCATAAGGCATATCTATCGGTCTCCCACCCAACAAATACAAGTTATCAAATTACTAACTCATTATGTTGCCATCCATATTCTTAACATTATCAATACAATGCTGATAAGATATTAATCTAACTCTGGCAGAGAACTATACTGCAAGATCAAGATTTTAAATTCTCTTTGATCATTTTCTTAAGATACTTTTCATTATGCAAAAATATCTGTCAAAGTCATTCTGGCATAAACATGTTGCTGTTAATACAATGTATGTGTCTAAAACTTATATTTTACAAACTCAAAGAATTTTTGTGAGTTCCATGGAGTCAAATCGGAAGATTCACATTAAACATGTCAGATATACCCCTCTCTCAATTCCCTGATCCTAACACCCTCCTCCTCAATTATCAGGACATAAAGAAAAATGTTTTTTTTCTTAAACTTATTCTTGTCTTCTGCTCTGTCAACATCTTGCAAAGTCCAAATGACATTGGACAGTTCCACACCACAAATTCTGGACAGGAATGAAGCAACCCGATAAGTCAGGACATAACCAATACTCAGCTATCTTGGTACCCTCAAGGATCCAATGCTCACCAGCAAGCCAGTAGCAGTCTTGAAAACTCTGCAGTCCCATCTTCTTAACCTTCCATGCCTAAATACTTACCGTTTTATTATAAAAGAAAGATAGAAATATTATAATTCTGCTTTCTTTCTCTGTCACCTGGGTACCCTGTTCCTTTAAGAGACAAGATTCACCCACACCCAGTCTCCCCCCTTTCCACCAAAGCAAGTTGATTTAACATCATCTCTCCATTTATCTTTCTCCTTCCCTCCATTCCTCCCTCCCTCCCTCCCCACTTTCTCTGTCCTCCATAATCCTATAAACTTATACCCATCCCAATACCTACTAAATAAACTCTATACCCAATATTTCTGCACTGCATATCTATCTGAGTCCCACCTGCCAGGGTAACTGCCAGGGTGGTGCTGCCAAAATCTTTCAATAAAGAACCTTCTTCCTTTTATGAAATTGCTTTCCATTGGTTAAGGTTTGAAATTATATGAATTTATTCTTTCCATTCTTAAATTCCTTTCATGAAATTGCTTTCCATTGATTAAGGTTTAAAATGACATGTTTTTATTTTTTCGGTTCTTAATCAAGTTATTTTTCTTATTATTTATATGCCTTTTTGTATATTATCTCATGGTGGAAGTCTTATTGAGGATACATTATTTTTTATTGAAATTTTCTCTATTCATTTTGCTCACTATTTTATCCAAGTTGTTTCATTTACAATTTCCACTATAGAGTCTATGACTTTTACCCACAGATTCATGTTCCCAATAATTGTGTCAGTTATTGATCTTATCTTATGAAATTGGACTTCATTCCTATCAGAAAGTCTTTGGTTATACCATGATTTTCTTGGTATAAAGTTAGAATACATTATCAGACTTCTCATTATTATAGCTCCTCAGGTCAAACAGCATGTAATGATATTTTAGCTTTCCTATGTTCTTGAAACTTGTTTTGTGTCTTTTTTATTACAATTGATGGGTGTTACACCAGTAAAAATAAGTTTTCTTTAAGGATTTGTCCTTGGCATGTTAGCCTCTAATTCATATGTATAAGAGTGGGATAAACTGGACTCAGGGGCTTATTAGAAAAAAAGAATATTTGAAATATAAAGAGGATGGGGTGAATCTGAGAAGAATTATAGGGATGAGAGGAGTGAATGTGATAAAAATACATTGTAGCATGCATGAAATTCCTAAAAATGTACTTTTCAAATTACATTAAAATATGAAACAAGGATCCAGGTATAATGGCAAATCAATTTAATAAAATACTAAGGATGCAGAGATATGCATATTTCTGATAACAAGGTCATGCAGTACTACAGAGTGAGTTTCACGACAGTTAGGGCTGCAAAGAGAAACCGTATCACAAAAAATGTTATATATGTGTGTGTGTGTGTGTGTATATATGTGTGTGTGTTATGTGTGTATAATATATATAAAATAGAATTATATATAGTTTTATGAGACATATATATTTCTCAAAAATGTATATATGTATTTTTATTTTAATATTGTTATATATTTCTCAAAAAATATTTATATATAATTTCATTTTATTATTGGTTTTTGTATATATGAAAAATGATAGATGTGTCAGCAGTTACTGGCACTGTTGCTATATCTGTTCTTTCAGTGGACATCAGTTCAGTTCCTAGCACCCACATTGGCACAGAACCACCTGTAACTCTAGTTCATTCGGAATCTGTTGCCCTCTTGTTTGTGCTTTAATGTATCCATTTTGGGGAAAATTTTATGGGCTTCTAGGACTGTGTATTCTTTAGTTTTTAGATGTTTAGAATGTTTGTACATCTTTGTCATTATGTATATATATTTTAGTTAATTTTGAGAATAACTTTTGATAATAAGAATAGTGTATTTGTCTATCTTGTTAATTTTCTCAAAGGACAAGGTATTTGTTTCATTGATTCTCTGTTTTGTTTTCTTTGTTTCTATTTTATTGATTTCAGCCCTCTATAACCACTCTGGAGTTCAGTATGGCAGTTTCTCAGAAAGTTGGGAATCAGCCTACTTCAGGGCCCAGCAATACCACTCGGGTTTATACCAAGGGGTGTTCAATAATAATAATATAAGCATACTTGTTCAACTATGTTTATATCAGCATTATTTGTAATAATCTGAAGCTGGAAACAACCTAGATGCCCCTCAGCCAATAACTTGATAAAGAAAATGTTGTACTATTCATCATTAAAAAACAATGACATCTTGAAATTTGCATGAAAATGGATGGAACTAGAGAACAACACCCTGAGTGTGATAAACCAGACCATAAAGATGAACACCGAATGTACTCATTTATAAATGGATATTTTTATAAGGAGGACCTGCTTGTTCTTCCTGGCTGCCCGGATAGCTTAGACCTGAAATAACCACACAGAAATTGTATTAATTAAATCACTGCTTAGCCCATTATCTCTAGCTTCTAATTGGCTAACTCTCATATCTTGGTTTAACCTATTTCTATTAATCTGTACATTGTGAGGTGGCAGTGGCTTACCAGGAGAGATTCAATATATCTGTATCTGGTGGCTCCATGGTGGCTCTCTCTGACTCTTCCTTCCTCCTCCCAGCATTCTGTTTAATTTTCCCCACCTACCTAAGCTCTGTCCTATCAAGGGCCCAAAGTAGTTTCATTATAAACCAATGAAAGCTACACAAAGAGAGAAGGACCTCCTACACCATTCCCCTTTTCTGTTTAAACAAAAAGCAAGGCTTTAACATAGTAAAATTGTATATAACAGCTACTCTAGCAAGAATTATAGTTACAAAATTTATATCTACTTTATCTTCTATCATAACTAAGGAAAACTATAACTATACATTCTCCAACTCCATCAAAGACTCCAGAAGGATGTAATATTACCTACGTAAACAGGAAGTGTATTATAAACAACTTCCAAAACTAGAATTGACAGAGACATCGCGCTGTCTGGACAGTCACCCAAAGTTTTTCTGTAATGTTGGAGCATCTGTCTTCAGCCTACAGGCCCATAGTGTCCAGCAGACTTTCCCATGAAGCAGAAAATTTTAAAGGCAGTTCTGCCTTATTGGCAATTTTCAGTCACTTTCTTCTGTGTCCTGCAGAATATCTGGCAGACTCCTTTAAGAAGCAGGAACACTGAAGGACCATCTCACCTTTAGGCAAGTTCAACAGTCATCTCTCTGTGGGAACTGCATGTCCAGTGAAGCAGTCCAGGTAAGAAGAGTTTCTTGCCAAATGGCTAAGGAGTCACTTTGATGCCCTTCTTTCTCTTGAAGTAGATTGGTGCTGCCAGGAGCAGATTGTCTCATTGTCCTGAAAAGTTCTAAATTTTTAAACATTTTAAATGCCATATTCTGAAGGTCTCTGAAAGATTTGAAGAGCATCTATCTACCTGAAATATATCTCTATATATCTAGAAAACCCAACTAACATGACTACAAGCTTGACTATTATAAATGATTGTCTATTAACCTATATTTCTTAGTTATATGTTTTATTTAAAATGAACTACACAGTCACAATACCTTAATCAAGAGCAGAAATATACATGTAACAAAATTGACCTTAAATTTATTTCAATAAACCAAGATCTATATGAAAGCAAATTATTCATCTCTATAGCATACCCCCCCTTTAAATGTAAACAAAATTATAAATAATATTTGGGAATATGGGCATAGTTTTGTCTATACTTCTTCCTGCTTATTGGGGGCACTGTCAATTAGGTCTTCTATGGTGTATCCTATGTGCTAGGTTCATCTCAGTCAGCAGATGAGTTAGGTAATTTTTTGAGGGTGTTCATGATGACCTTTCAGGTGGCCTTGGTCCATGAAACCATATTCACCTGGAAGCAATCCACAGGTTTTCATCTTCTGTGAAAATCAAAAAAAGAACCTCTTTTTCCAAGCAACATGTTCTTAGACCCAAACTCTGAAGTTAAGATACCTTTATAATATACATGCTGGTTTAGCTTATCAGCCCATACAATAAAATGTCTCCTTGTACTTGGCTCCTTCAGAGTTAAAAAAAAATCAAAAAAAAAAAACACACAATATACATAATCTAGACTCTCTGTGAATTTTCCATTTTTATGTGGCTTACTTTTCTTTACTCCTTTTAATTTATGTTTGTATGTACTCTGTCTCTTTTTTTGTACTCTGTCTCTTTAAAGACTTTACCCCATTTATTTTTAAAGCATTAACTTTATTTTATGACTCTCCATACTCCTTTTCTTCTTTTTTTCAAACCTATCTACATTTATCCAATACTGTGACCCATTTACAGGTTGTTTATATCAGAATCTGTCTGATTATATTTTGAATCTGTAATACTTTACTGTCCAGGAACACGTCTTACAATGCTAAGCACTTCTTAAAATCTTAAGTTGTGACATCGCTATGTAAAATACAGTAGTGCCTGCCTGCTCTGCGCAGTCCAACAATGATAGAGCCTCTTGTGCCTTTGAGACACATGTGCCTCTGAACCATATGCACTGCCCCACTTCCATACACACAGCAAGTTCACATTGCTATCAAGCAAGCCACAGAACTCTGCTCACAAAGCCCATTCTAATGATCTGTTTCCTGAAAGAGCCAGAGGTCATTCTGGCAGCATAGCCCAGAAAGCTGGCATTTTTAAACAGCATGGCTTTTTTTTTTCTGCTGCTGCTACTGAGTCAGGAAAATCTCTCTTAAAGGAACCAACAAACAGCAAAATGCTGTGTTAAACTGTATTCTTATGTTTAATTAATCTCTCTCAAGGTTGTAAGTAGATTTAGTCTGTCATGTTGGTGCCAATTGTAAGGAGGGGCTGCTTGTTCTTCCCAACCACCCAGCTAGATTAGCCCTAAAATAACTACACAGAAATTTTATCAATTAAATTACTCATTGACCCATTATCTCTAGCCTCTTATAGGCTAACTCTCATATCTTGATTTAACCCATTTCTATTAATCTGTACATTGCCACCTGGCAGTGGCTTACCTGGAAAGATCCAGCATGTCTGTATCTTGTGGCTTCGTGGTGCTTCTCTCTGACTCTGCCTTTTTCCTCCCAGCATTCTGCTTAATTCCCCCACCTACCTAAGTTCTGCCCTATCAAGCGTCCAAAGCATTTCCTTTATTAGCCAATAAAAGCAACACAAAGACAGAAGGACCTCCTACACCAGAATACTAGCTATATATTGAAGGATAATGAGCTTATACTCCATGGCCCACAAAGAAGCTAAGTAACAAGGAGAATACAAGGTGCTGTGTTTCTCTTAGGACAAGCAATATATTTGAAAGCTGGACCACACCAAACAAGGAAATTTATATTACCGTCTGTGTCACTATGGCTGGAATATGTGTATCTTAAATACATCAATAATCCAAACACTCGCAATATCTGCTCTGCAGATTTTCACTGTGAAATAGGTATCTGACAAACTGTCACTGAACTTGTTGGGAACCACAGATTCCCAGTTAGAAGTCTCTTTGAAAACAAGCTATGGCAACTGGCCTGACTTCTGCCAATATCAGTTCAAATTTCTGTCACCATCACTATCTAGAAGACTCTGAATAGATCTACAGGAGATAGAGTGTTTCCATCCATGGATGATCAGCAGAAGATCAGAGTGTTGATCATCACAGCATCAATGATACAAGCTGAAATAATAAGAAAAAAAGAATAAAATCATGTGGAAATTTTATGAGCAATATTTAAGATTATCTTCATGTTGTGTAGTTCAAGTGAGATCCTTATATTTTGTGAATAAAACTTTTGTCTGCATAGCAAACATTTTAAAATACATGTGAGTATATCATTTTTTTAATTTTTATTTATTTATTTATTTATTAAAGATTTCTGTCTCTTCCCCACCGCCACCTCCCCTTTCCCTCCCCCTCCCCCAATCAAGTCCCCCTCCCTCGTCAGCCCAAAGAGCAGTCAGGGTTTCCTGCCCTGTGGGAAGT
>NW_026068465.1:52551-64208 GCF_014885135.2 Alexandromys fortis | reverse complement strand
CGGCCGCCATATATTATTTTAAATAGATTCTCAATGTGTCATAGAACAGACCATTTGATTGCATGAGTGTCAAAATATTCCCTGTATCATAGATACTGTCTCATCGCACAATTTAATTTTATAGTTCTAAACATCATATGTCCATCTTAGAAGACATGACCTGTCATTTCCCACGTGGGCAGAAAAGACTTGAACTGCAGCTACCATGGAGTTCAACCTCCCTTAATTTTTCTTAGGTATCCCCTTTCTCTCCTTACTATGAACCCACAGGATTAGGTACCTCAGTAACTGAAGAAGGTGGCTTATTGTAAGAAGTCACATAGGATCCCTCAGACCTTCTCCACTATCTCTACTACCCCAGGTCCAATTATCATGGTTACCCCTAGTACTGCAACAGGACACCAGTAACAGCTTTACATCTTCCCTGTACATTGAACCTGTGAATACCACAGACCATCCAATACCAGCTGCAACCTCCCATCTCCGTGTGAACATCTCCTTTGGTTCTCACTGACCACCCCCAATTGCCTTTCCCTTCTGGCCACAACTCTGTGTACACCCACAAAATTAGACAGGCAACCTTTGCTCAGCCACAGGCAAACATGAAAGAAGACCAAGGTAAGCTGCCTACAGACCTACTCAATTCCCAATTACCCCAGACCCAATTTTTAGAATAGACCTTAACTCTGGCAAAGAACACCATGGCCAGCATACCCTCCCTTCTGTCCAAACCTCCAGAGGATTTCTAACACCACCTTCTTGACCTCCCCTTTTCTCAGCCTCCAAACCCAGCAAGAATCCCCCTGCTCCCCATGCACCAAGAACACACAAATATATTTGGGTAGTAAAACAGGCGATACTCAGACAACACACTCTCTGAAAATACAGAAAGGAAATCGAAACCAAGGAATAAAACTCACCTTATCAAGACAATCTCAAAAATCAGCACAGTGACTTATAATCACCCCAAACAAGGTATCTTGATGCTAGCAATAGAACACAATAACAGCCAGGGAACTATGTTGCCTCCAGAAACAAGCTATCTTATCATAGTGAGTTGTAAATGTTCCAACATAGTTGACACACAAGAAAAACACCTTAAAACCAACTATATTAAGATTGTTGTGGTATTTTAAGAGAAAATGAATAAATTCCTCAAGGAAAACATAAAAATAATTCAATGAAATGGATAAATCATTTTTATTTTTTATTTTTCGAGACAGGGTTTCTCTGTGGTTTTGGAGCCTGTCCTGGAACTAGTTCTTGTAGACCAGGCTGGTCTCGAACTCACAGAGATCCACCTGTCTCTGCCTCCCAAGTGCTGGGATTAAAGGCTTGCACCACCACCACCCAGCAATAAATCAATTTTTAAAAGCCAAGAAAAATAAAACACAATGGAAGCAAAAAAAAAACTGTTCAAGACCTGAAAATGGAAAAATAAACAATAAAGAAAACACGAAGTAAGTGAAGTCTGCAAATGAAATATTTAGAAATGTGAAAAGGATGTACAGAGGGAAATTCCACTAAGAGAATATAAGAGATAGAAGAGAGAAGCTCAGGAATGGAGATACAACAGAAGAAATGGATACATGGGTAAAAGAAAATGTTAAAATCTAAAATGTTCCTGATGCAAACATCCAGGAAATCTGAGGTTCTATAAAATGACCTTATTAATAATAGGAATAGAGAAAAAAGGAGTCACAACTCAATGGCCCAGAAAATATTTTTAATAATTCATAAAAGAAAAGTTTCTTAACATAAAGGAGAACATGCATATAAAGGTACAAGGAATAGAAAAAACACCAACTATATTGAACTAGAAAAGAAAGTCCAGCCACCACAATATAATCAAAATACAAAACCTACAGAACAAAGAAAGAATAGTAAGATACAAAAGAAAACTTGACTTATCTAGAGAGACTCTAAAATCCAGGAGAACCTGGACAGATGTTTTTCAGACTCTAAGAAACCACAGATGCCAGCACAGATTGGTATATCTAGCAATATTTGAAATCACTATAAAAAGGGAAATAAGATATTCCATGATAAGATATTTAGGCAACATCTATCTAAAAATGCAGCCCTTACCAAAGATGCTAGAAGAAAAACTCCAATGTAATGAGTTTAATTACACCCATGAAAACATAGGAAATAATTCTCACATTGGCAAAAGCAAAGGAAGGGAATTGCACACACACACACACACACACACACACACACACACACACACACAGCAGCAGCAGCATCATAATCACCATCATAATCATCATCACAAAGAACAAGAAAATAACAGAAATTGACAGTCATTGTTCACTGATACCTCTCAGTAACAATGGACTTAATTCTCCAATAAGAACACACATATTAACAGAATGGATCAAGGACATTGAAACATGCAATCCAATAATTTTGATAGCAACCAAAGTCTCCTCTTGTTTGAGTAATATACATACACACAATACACAAGGCAGCTGGAGACCTCTTCCAAAATATTCTATGGGCATATACCCACGTGAAAAAATTGTAACTAACAACCCGCTACCAACCAGAAGTAGTAGACTGAATAATCAGTACTGAACTGTAGAGTAGTTTCTCATCCCCTTAAAGACCTCCAAACATGGACAGGTTCTAGATAGTCTTTCTCTGGTTATGTCTGGTTATGTTATTTTGATAGCCTGAATCAGTTTGGATAACTGTCATCAGCCACATTTCTGGGTTAACTTTGACATTGATTCTAGTTGTATCTTGTTTAGAAGTTCCAGAGTAGGGGAATAAAGATTAGAAATGTTAGGTAAGAGTAATAGAGATAAGAAAGAAGCACAGATGTATCTAAATGGGAAGGAAAATAAGACAAGATTGCCAGAGTAAATTGGGAGTATGGGGGGTCATGGGAGAGGTAGAGGGGGAAAGGAGGAAAGAAGAGAAGCAGAGAAAGAAAGAAACACTGAGACACAGGAGAGTACCAGGAGGGCAACACAGTGGATACTGAATACTGAATTCTGAGTAGTGAGTTCACCCACATTTATTTTTTCATACACTTTTTTATCCCAATAAAAAAAATGGGGGAAGAAGACAAAAGACACAAAGAAAAAACAGAACAGTGACTTGTTCTAATACTTGAGACATCAAACCATTAATTCCTGAGCAAAGCATTTGATGTTTGGAGCAGTGAACATAGCTTATACCAAGTATCCTGCAATCAGACACTACCTAAGTAAAACCTCTATTTCAAACAAAGGACTACTTGTATGCTTGGGTTTTATGACCTTTTGTCAGAGTTGAGCAGATCTACCTCTATGATCCATCATAATGTCCAAAATACCAAATAACAATACCTGAGGTCAGGATATGTTGTATCGATACCTCTGGTCAACAACTTCGAAAGAGCAAAAAGAAAATCAAACTCTATGGCCTCCAGACAAGGTAGAATAGACTCACATTTTTGGTGTTTCTAGAGATAATAAGGGGATCTGTGTACAGGAATAAATAAATGTTATTTTTTTCCTCTCTGATAATATGGTCACTGAGATTCATATACTGTTTGTACATCTGTTTTGGGTGATAATCCTTGCTTTTGAAATCAAACTACCTGTGTTTAACTACAGGAAAGGGACACTATTGCTGCTCTAAAGGGATTAAAAAATTTTCCATTTCAAATATTTTGTCCTTCCAAAGTATCTTGACTAGGCAGTAGAACATTTGATGAAAGCTTTGCTGGTGAATTAGAAACATCAAATCATGAGGATAAAAATGTATTCAGATATTAATTTTCAAGGAACAGTCTTAGCTTTATTAATTGTAGAAATGTGATCCTGTACATAGAGACAAAACTGAATTTTCATCCTTCACCTAGGGTCTAAATATCTGGAGTAAATGAAAGAGACACAGAGTATAAAAAAAGAACATAAGAAGTAAGAAAAACATATGCTCCATAAATAGATGACAAAGGGGAGCTGAATATGTTCATTTCTATAGGCTAACATGGAGTTTGAAAAACTGAAAAAGAGACAAGACTAATATATAAAAATAAGGAGTGAATTTCAGTAGATAATATCCCTGAATTGGCTGTGATGCTGAATAACTTTGTGTAACTGAGGCATGTTGAATCAGGATGAACTTTGTCTCATCTTTATTTCAGTTTCTCCTGATTGCTGAGAGGTTCTCACATACAGTTATTCTGTTGTAAAAACAAAGATAATGCTGTGTTAATTTACTCTCCTGGAAATGGGTGTTACTTGAGAAAATACTAGTGATCCAGACCCCTCTGTTCCAAATGCTTATCATTTGTTCTCCAACATATCACACATATATACTGTGTTGTGTTCCTCCTCAAACAAAGTTCACATTTGTCAGCAGGATCATCCCATGCAAAGATATTTTGTTAGTGTCTATGTCACTTTAGAAGGATAATTTGTACATAGAAAACAGAAATGAACTACAATATACTCAAGCACCACCCTGCTAATTTTGGATGTATCATAAGTTCTGATTTGCTGTGACTGAATGTGTCTGGAACTCATTGATGCTCATTGGAAAGCCTCATAAATGAGGAGCTGTGGAGACTCAAAATAACCACTCAGAAACTGTGCTAATTAAATCACTGCTTAGCTTATTAGCTCTGGCTCTTATTGGCTAACTCTTGTATCTAGCAAATTTAACCCATTTCTGCTAATCTGTGTATTGCCACATGGCTGTGGCTTACCATCAAGGTTGTAGCTCATCTGTTCCTGGTGGCAGCTACTTGGCATCCTTTACCCTACCTTCTTTTACCAGCATTCAGTTTAGTTTCCCTGCTTAGCTCTATTCTACCCTACCACAGACCAATGCAGTTACCTTAATCATTAACCAATAAAAGCAACAAACATATAGAAGGAATTCCCACACAAATTTTATACCTCAGAATACAAATAAGACCAAAATTTCTGCTGTTGCTACTTGTATCTAAACCAATATCACAAGGTACAACCTGTAGAAAAAAAAATGAGTAATGAAAGAAATTAAATAAAATATTTGCTAGTAGATCAGTATACAAATTCATAAAAAAGAATATCAAGATAAAATTCAGGAAAAATTACAATAAAATCTCCATATACACCAAGGATAGCAGAATTGTCCTTATCAATTAAAGATTATGCAAGTGAATACACAATATACCTGTGTTCATAGAATAAACCACTTTAAAAATAATTTTATATGTAGGACTCTTTCATCTGCATGTTTGTGAGAACATTATGTGCATAGCTGATGCCCTCCAAAGCCAGAGAATGACGATGAATCCCTTGGAACTGAAGTTAAATATAGTTGTAGTTGACTATGTAGGTTCTTAGAATCAAGCCCAAGTCCTCTTCATGGGCATTAGGTGCTCTAAACCACTGGGCATTCTCTTCAGTTACATGAACCCCTTTTAAATGTATATTTTCTTCAATTGGCACATGAGTTCAATGTAATGTAACTAATATTCTTGAAGGAGTTTAAGTTTGATTAACTCAGTCTACAGTTAATGTAGAAAACTGACAGCACAAATAAGAATGACTGAAGCCTATAAAACTGGTATTATATCTTTCAACTTAATTTCTTTTGTATAAAACTACAATTAAGTCTGTGTGTACTGTAGGCATAGAGATAGGGTGACATGGATGGGATATCATAAAGAAACAGGAAATAGGTCTTAACCACACAATTAAAAAAAAGTATATAGATTATAGCTCTTTTGTTGTTTTTTTTCTTCACTTTTCAAGACAGGGTTTCTATTTATAGCCTCGGCTATCCTGGAACTCTCTCAGTAGATCAGTCTGGTCTTGAACTCAGAGAATCTCTGCCTCTCTTTAATTCCAAGTGCTAAGATTAAAGTCATGTATCACTATCACCTGGCTTTGTGATGTTTTTAAAACCTTGCTCTGGAATATCAATGTTTTATTAATATCACTTATGGGTACATGTTTAGCACAAACCTTTACAAACTGTATGGTGTCACACAGACAAACCTATATTCAACTTCATGCAGTGGATTTAAAAGAAATGTAAGTATGGTTCGTATTAATTGATTTTTGCAAGCAGCTTAAGGACATAGAATCCAGAGGAATTCTCTATGAATTTCATGCAGACAGCTGAGAGCATCAACACCAACTGCTGTAATTTCAAGATGAAGCAGAGGACCATGATTAAACAATCTTCTCTCTCTCTAAAACTTGTGCTCTAATCTTTGTGAGAAAACAAGGAATCATTTATACTGTTAGCTTCTCTTACTAATATTTCTCTGCTCTTTAAATCCTAGCACTTAGGAACTAATTTTCTGTATTTAAATAATGTGTTCTGGAATGTTCAGAGCAGTTTCCACTATTGTATAAGTGTTCACAATGGGGATACAACTCAGACTCCTCACAGGAAATGTCTGTGTTCTCTGTTAAGAAAGAAAGGGCACTGGAACTCTGTAGTGCTGGAGGAGTGTAGAGGGCTGGTTTTGAACTGCATAGAAACTCTGTTCAAGGGAGACTTGAGGTAGCATTCTTGCTGATAGACTTGGCAAACCAAGTTGGGAGGAAGCAAACCTCTCCCATCAATAGAGTGCCTTGCCAATGGTCAGTCCTTGAAAACACAGATGTGCATTGTAGTTCAAAGGTCCTGATTAGGTTGTGGTTTGTCTTCTGATGAGGTGTTTTTACGTATTATATTACAACAAGAATTATTCCCTTAACCCCGAGGCTTTTGTTTAGATTAGCTAGGGCCAAAGCCCTTGAAATTAGTTGCAACCAAGTGACTAGTCTATGAAACTATTCATGTATTATGGGAACCTAGTTTGAATTGTGATTTGAGTATTATAAAAAAGAACACTGGCTTTGCAATAAAGTATGCAGTTGTAGCTCCTACTCTGCATCCCCTGTGTCCTGATTTCTGTGGCACTACCCAGGGTCATCCATAACCGAGGTTGTGGGGAAGGGTCCCCAACATAGAGGCAAAGAAGGAATATACTTAGGGTACAGAAAGAACAATTAGGCATCATCTACCAAAACAAAGGATTCCCTGTGAGTTTTGCTAAAAGTCCTGTGACAACTGATAAACAGTTTCAGTAAATGATTCATGAGAAGGAGCAGCTGGGGCATCCCAGTCTCTCACTTCTGCTTCGATGGGGATTTATGTTATAACTTGTATCACTGTTGGAGGATAGTTATCATACTGTAGACATTAATAATTTGCAACATCTTCAGACTCCAGGCTGCTGATGGTGAGAGAATAATCTGTCCCAGACCCACTGCCACTGAACCTTGATGGGACCCCATCTTCCAAGTTGGATGCCTGATAGATCAGGAGCTTAGGAGCTTGCCCTGGTTTCTGCTGGAACCATTGTAAATATCTGCTAATATCCTGACTTGTTCTGCAAGTGATGGTGACTCTGTCTCCTAGAGATGCTGACAGGGAGGATGGAGACTGTGTCACCTGGATGTCACCTCTGGAACCTAGGAGTGGAGACATCGTAAATTCCCACATAGTTAAGCATGATAAAAAGAGGACCTCTCCCAAATTCCAGTAAATAATAATCACTATATAAGAATGAAACTACTATTTTTGTCCCTTTTTACCTGAAAGGCAGAGAAATAGGAACCAAACGAGCTGAGCATGGTCCCTCATGTCCATTCTGAGTCCTGACTGCACTTGCTGCATAGCGTTAGGGTGGTATATGAAGAAGTCTTCAAGACTTGGGAGTGAGTGAATGCAAATCACTTGAAACCAGCTAGTTCTGGGTGCAACTGCAAGGCTTCCTTATCTCAGTAAGTAAAGACAAGCAGAGGGTCAGTAAATGTCCAAGCTCAGACCAAATACATGCCTCTAAAGTTTATAAATTTTCAAGTTTTATGACATTTCTAATATTTATGAGTTCTAATTTGAATCATAAGATTGAAAGATATACTGGAGTAATATAGATAAGTATTTCACTGTAATAGTTATGCCACATAAAAAGGAAAATTAAATCTTTAAATCACTCAAATCATTCTGATTGGTTTGGTTCTTCTAGAGACGTGTCTGTGAGTTTTGGAGTCATCATTCCTATATTTTTAAATTATAATTTACTACAGCAATTTTAATGTATTAAAAATAAAGCTTTATTGCTTTACATATGCTTATTTGGGTAAAAATAGAGTAATTATCCAGTAAGTACACATATAACACATCGATCATAAAGGTGTGTATAACTTGGGGTCCTGATTCCATATGAAGATGGAGGTACTTTCAGACAAACAGACTAAATCAGTTGCACATTTTTCTTTCATATTTTCTCTTTTCTAACATTTGCTACTATTCCTGCAATTTCTTCCATTATTGGTTCACTAGTGATGTCAGACTTGAATACAATAACAGAAAACTATAACACATGGTTCTATTGTATATTACAAATAATATTTTCACCTTTCACTTTGCAGTAACTAAAGACATTATACTGATTTAGTTAGAAACCTCACCCCTTTCATGTGTGTTTCAGTCTGCAAACACAGATGCAGAAATGTTGGTATATTCTTATAACACATATATTTCAGTGCCACACATCTCAAACCTGTGTGCCTTGATCACCCATACTAATTTGTCGTCAAGAGAGGCAATATCTATTCAATATTCAGGACCCTTGTCCTGGAGCCTGAGAATCCCAGGGTGTTTTTAAAAAAATATCTGTGAAAGGATAGACAGTGCTGCACTCTGAGCCTGACTTTGCTATTGTTACAGTATCTGGACTTGAGTGATGGGTATGAACAAACACACTGAATAAAGCAGCTTCTTCACAGTACATGACACCCTCCAAATTGGTAGTACCACACAGCAGTTTTTGGTGAATTAATAGAAATGCTGGTTTCTCTGCCTCTTCTCTCTCTTTCTGCTGATGTCTACCAACTGTATCTCTCCCTCTATTTGATCATTGAATCTTAGAAGATAGTTCTGACTTCTCACATGAAAGCCAAAGATCTCGAGGAAGTTACACCTAGGGCACTTCAGTGGATAATAAGAAAAGGATAACATTTCTTCTTAACCTAAAACAGCAAGCAAATCATTACCTTACAGGACATCTGGGATCTGAATTCTTATCACACCTCCCTTAATGATATGTGTAGATATGATGGGAATTACAAAAACATTCAACTTTTTTTAAACCACTGGTCCTTAGATTGGATTAAGTAATAAAAGCTTATGTTTCCTAATAAAATGTGTGTCAATGGCACTGTAGTGAGCATAACTTTCTTCTAAAAAGCCCAGAAACATCTCTGGAATCTCTAAATCATACATACTGAATAATACCTGTACACCTTGAGATTTGGGTGGTTTTCACCTCTTTTTCTTAATAAATAGGCCTTTTTTTTTTTTTTTTATTTTTTCATTTTTTCATGACATTTTTTTCATTCTTCCCAAAGGTCAGGTTTTAAGGAGATGATACCATTTATTGGTTGAGGGATAATGAACTTTCCCATAACAATCAAATTTAATTTTCTAAAACTTAGAAGTTGAAAGCTACGTGTCAAAATGACTTTTTTCTTGTGAGTGAGTTATGATTTTGAGACGACAGTTTATGGGTGAAGTCAATATAAGCACATGTGATTTCTAATAGGGAGAGAGACAATTTATGACTCTGTCAACTCTTACAGCTTTGGTATTTTGTAAAAATAAAGTCAAAAGCCACCTGTTGATGGAGGTGGATCTTGTATATTATCTGTTGCTTTCATTGGTTAACTAATAAAGAAATCTGCTTGGCCTGATAGGACAGAAAATTAGGTAGGCGGAGTAGACTGAACAGAATGCTGGGATAAAGAAGATTGAGGCAGTTGCCATGATTCTCCCACCCGACACAGCTGCAGGTTAAGATCTTCCCTGGTAAGCCACCCCATGGGCTACACAGATTATTAGAAGTGGGTTAGATCAATATCTAAGAGCTATCCAATAAGAGGCTGGAACTAATGGGCGAGGCAGTGTTTAAAAGAATACAGTTTCCTTGCAATTATTTCAGGTAAAGCTAGCCGGATAGCGGAACCCAGCCTGCCATTCATCAACAACCTGTGACACTCAAAACATAATTTTATCTGTAAGAATAGATAAAAAAAACTTTGAAAAGAGGGGCAGGTTGTAGTATTAAATGGCTGTAATAATTGAATTCTTACTAATTATAGAAGATAATATTTTTTGTGAATCTAGTCTGTACTAATATAGAGATCTTGCCTCCAAAATGAAGGAAGAGAAAGCTGGCTGTCAATTGAAAAGGTTGAACTTTCCCATGTATAAAAGTACATGTAAGAAAACCCCAAACAAGAACTGAATGAAAGACCATAACCACAAAATGTAAGTATTGATTTCTGTGGAACCATGTAACCACTCAGAGCAAATATTATGTGATATGAACTCAGACAAGTTTGGGAAGGCCTAAATATATGACATTTTCTTCTATGACCAAATAATTTATCTAGAGTTTGCTTCAAATTATGCCTAAAGTTTTCATTAAAAACATTTTATGTTCTTGGCATGTCTTTCTTCTTAAGGAACCTATCATATCCTTGCTTCACTCTCAGAAATCTATCCATTGCCTTCAGAAAATACCTTCAGAGAATTCAAACACAATATACAGTCTGACCTGAAAGACATTACTGTGATGTGGTTCTGTTTCTTCCTTAGGGTCATTGACTGCACTGGTTCATGAGGGTGAAGGGCCCAGAAGCAGTGAAAATGTTTTGGTCCACTATAGATATAATGGAGACAGCTCTCCAGCAGACATACTTCAGTGAATTAGATAAACTTTATAGCAGAGTATAAGAAATGCATAGCCCTGGGTACACTGATGACTAACTCTAATTTGTATTAAGTGACATGAACCTATTGTAAGAATTCTAGTACAAGTTTGAGTTATCATTTGTGTAGCATGAAGGCTTTTATCAGGAATCTGTGCTAAATGTCAAGCTAAATATAAATCAATTATCATTCCTAGAAACAACTTTCAGATGAGCTCAGTTGCCTGGGTCCAGGGACATTCTCCAGATAAATTGAGATAGAGAGTAGGAATCTTTGCTGGGGAGGGAGGGAGTCACAATGTTCCCATGATTTTGGAAAAAGTTTCCAGGCCTTGATATACTGCCAACTCTGACCAGCCAGCAAGGTCTTCCAAAACTGTAAGATCTTGGAGAAGGCATTCATGAGCCCATACTTGATACATTCTTCATTTACAAAACATCAGCACCAAGTGGTCTTAATGCTGTAGTTGTACAAACTTTCTCACTCTATGATAAACAGGAAGCAAGAGAGTGGGTTAATCAGGGACTGCAGAAAATATAGACCATGGAATCATGTCCCGAATGACACAACTTCTGACTTAGTCACCTTCCTTCAGATCCCACAGATTTCAAAAGCATCATCACCTGAGAAATAAGACTCCATTCCTGCCCCTGGGACACACTGCAGACCTGAAGTTTAATTAAATACTTCCATTACATTTGTACTATTTAGGTAGATGAGAATCTGAGTATTAATACTCTGCAGGAGACCAATGTTCTCTTCTCTTTTTTTCTTATTTATTCTTTAAGAATTTCAAACCCTGTCTTCTGCTCAAATTTATTCATATAATCTCAAGTTCTCTGCAAATCATTCCTTCTTTCTCTACCTTGTCCTCTATTTCATCCCTTATCTCTCTCTCT
>NW_026068465.1:47481-52496 GCF_014885135.2 Alexandromys fortis | reverse complement strand
TATATATCCTCCAAATATGAGGAGCCAATGACTCAATGATTTAAACAAAATGAAGTAGTCATGCTAGGAAAATGTATGATAAGCCTTGCCAGTTCTAAAGTAGCTTCAATTCCAGTTTTAAAAAAGATAAGATTCATGTTTTAAAGACTGACCTGAAGAGGGATTAAACTTGTATTTTGTGCAAAAAAAAACAGAAATTTTAATATACAGCTCAATGTTTTTCCTAGAAATTCATAAATTTGAGTCTCATAGTGGATAAATATGTCCCTGAGCAAAGAATCTATTGGAAGTTAAACATATCTAGATTTCAATGCCATTCTGAGCACCCATTGACAATGTAACTTCTAGCAAAAAAATTGTGTTCTTTGATAAAAACACAAACTATAGCAAGAATGTACTATTTTTAATTAAATGGTATTCCATATAGAATAAGTTTTAAAAACATTTATATATTTATTCATTAATTTTTTGGTATGTAAGTGTTTGAGTCTGAGTTATTTTATGAGTATAATGAATACAGAGGGTGTTGAGATAGGGCTCAAATACTCAGAGACCAGACAAAAAAATTGAATGACATATCTTTTCCCACACATGGGCTTTTGGTTTCTTCCTACACAAGCTCCTTTCCTTTATGACTTCTTTTTGAATTTTCCTATAAACATTTTACTTACTGCACATACCTTCTTTAAAATAAATACAGTCCCTCAATACCTGAACAGGAATGTCCTATGGAAGCTCTCCTCATGACTCTGACCCTACAGCAGCTCCATCTGTTCATGAGGCATCTGACAGAAAACATTGGACAGGGTAGAGGCTCTGACTACACAGAACCTTCATACCTATCATTCTAGACCAAAGACATTTCTCTATTTTCTCCATTTCCCTCCCCATTTTCTTTAGCCTCCTGTTTCTTCTGCGAGCTTACCTGTGTGCAGCACATCTGGCAGTGTAGATAGTTACTGTTTTCCTTAATAACTACACATTAGAGAAAAATATTCTCCTTGGATTCTTTTACCTTAATTGTGATGCAGTCCTTGGCTTCATTCACTGCCACCTTTATTTCAACCCTCCATTTCTAAGTTTTCAAAGTGAAATATATTTAACTAGAAACAACACCTTTTTTCCCCTTACACATGATAATGATTCTTCTATAAAATCTAGTCTTGCCTCTCCCCTTAATCTCTGTACAAAACAGATGGATATCACTGTTAAACAAAACTCACCAGTTCATAAGTTCCACTTACTAATCCAACTACTGTGTCTATCTGTTCATTAATGTCCAGTGCTTCTGAGTTGTCCCTGACACCCAGTTACTATAGACCTATACCCTTCTTAGGTTACATCTTTACATATTGGGTAACACCATTCTGGGACTATATATCTTTTTTCCCTTTCTTTCTTTTTTTTATTATTACTTAAAAAATACCAACCCAAAATCCTACTCCCTTCCTTCCTCCCAATCCCCTCCCTCTCCCTCCACAGATCCTCCTCCCCATCCTTCCAACCCGAAATGCGTGCCATGCACCCTGCCCTGTGAAGAGTCCAAGGCTGAGCCTGTATATCTAATAGGCCCTTTTAGATTTTGCACTCTACTCTAAGCCTCTAATATTCCCTACTCTTTCCTTAATACAAAATGATGAGCTATTTTTGTCCTACAGATTATCAACTATACTGTTATCCTTTCCTTTCTGACTAAAGTCATGCCAACTACTTATACCCATTGAGACAACACATAGAATGGTTCCCCACCCTATATGGGAGCTATTATCTATGGAAACCAACCTTATTTCTCTGGATCCTCTCGGTCTCTCTCTTCTATTTCTTTCTCTTCCTGTGAAACATGGTTTACTCTGTAATCAAGTCATCTATTCTCAGTCCTCTAAAAATCATTTTTTAAAAGTTTCTCTAGGATCACTTGATACTAATCACATGGTCCACCATAGCTGATCAAGTTAAAACTCTTCTCGTAATATGTAAACTCATCAGACCTATGCTTCTTAGATCCTGATGACAAAGATAACCACTCCCATCAAGCCCTTATGCATGAATTAGCAAATGAGAGAATGCATCGCCCTCCCTTATTTTATTTGTCATTAGGTTCTGGAATGAAGGGCCAATTACCTCAGTTCACTGAGAAACTTGGACAATAAAATTGACTAGAGTGGAAACACCTGTGGAAGTTTCTGATAAGGAAATTTACATACAAAACCCACTTATATCTACCACTTCCAGATGACAGGGAACTGCATCCAAACTGCACAAGAACTCCTACATCTCCAATCTTCTATCTTTGCCATTCTGGAAAACCCAAGATTCCCATACCTCATTTGCTGTCTTCACTTCCTTGGGAAGACTACCACCCTTTTGTTGTTCTAATTGAAGAGCAGTTCTGATTCAGTAGATGAAATTCTGTTTTTTTTTTTTTAATTTCAACATTGCTTCCATCAGTTGCTGCCTGACATCAGAAAATGTTAGAGAAGAACAGAGACAGAGAAACAGTAAGAGAAAAAAATGGAAGGAAAGATAGAATGGAGAAAGATGAGGGGAGGAAGTTGGAGGGGAGAGAATTAAAGGTCATTAAACTAAGAAACATCAGGTGGAAGATTACTTTTGATAATATTTATTATAGCTAATCATTTTATGTTGAAATAGGGAGCGGCGGCGGGGCTGCATCCCCAACACCCCGGCCGCTTGGCTAGCTCATGCCCGAAATAACAACACACAAACTGTATTCATTTAACTGCTTGACCCATTTCTATCTAGCCTCTTCTAGGCTAATTCTCACATATTAATTTAGCCCATTTCTAATCATCTGTGTAAGCACCCCAAGGTGCGCTTACTGGGAAGATTCTAGCCTCCGTCCATCATGGTGTCTCTGCTCCAGAGAGCAGAGTTGTCGAGTCTCTCCAAGCTCAGAGCAGAGTCTGACCTCACTTCCTCTTCTGCCCAGAATTCTATTCTGTTTTCTCCTCCCATCTATGTTCTAAGCTATGAGGGCCAGCCAAGCAGTTTCTTTTATTGCTTAGCCAATGAAATCAACAGATTGATATGACACTCCCACATCAATTTTCACAATGACTGGACTTAAAATACCCTGAGATACACTTCTAGAAATGATTCCAGAATGTATTTCCAGAGGGCATTATATGAAAAAGATAATTTAACCACAGATGTGGTTGATTTTACCCATGAGTTTGAGGTTAGGACTGAATTAAGTACACAACACTTGCTTACGTATGTCTTTATGTATACCAGAGAAACTTGAGCTGTTTCCTAACCCACAAGGGAAAACTCAGCCATAGTGGTACACATAGATAATTCAACTCTGATAAAGAGGAGGCAGGTGCATGTAACGACATAAATGAATGCAAATAGATTGTAAAGCTTTAATGGGGAAATAGATTTACAGAACCACCGTTCCCGCGGAGACCAGGAAAGCAGAAGCGAAGGCTGGGAGCATGCTAGCCAGATTTATAGGTAAACATTAGCCCCAGGTGAACACGCCCGCTAAGAAGCGGGACTTATCCCTACATCTCCCCTTTTTGTCTAAATAAGACAGAACTAAACCAAATAAAGCTATATACAAGAATAACAAATAATAAATATAACAAACAATATTGAGAACAAAAGTTTTGCTAAACATTCTGTCTCAAGGAGTCTAAATAATGTAGAGAGTAACTACAATTATATAATCTTCAACTCTGTCAAAGATATGAGAAGGGAATAAATATTACTTAACAAATGAGATATATCCAAAATGTGGAACAATTGACAGAGACAACTGACTACCTGGGCAATCACCCAAAGTCTCTTTTGCAATGTTGAGTCAACCAACTTTGGCTAAGGCCTAACATAACTGACATACCATTATTAAAGGCAAGGAACTTTCTTAGAACTATCCTACCCTGTCTTGTCAGGATAAGACAATCCTGTTTCATTTTCAGAAGTTGAGGTATGGGCTTTTCTTAACCCAAAGGCCAGTTCTGCCAAGAAGACAAGCTCACAGTGGAGTGTCTTTGGTTCTCAACGTTCTCTCAAGAGTAGAGTGGCATTGCCAGGAGTAAATGTGTCTTGTTGGCACTGAATTCTAGGTTAGATTAAAGGCCATTTTCTAAAGCTCTTCAAAGAGGCTGAAGATTATACTATCTTCTTGAAGATTTATTGTGCAATATATGAAGACAATTATCTTCAACTGTAAACAATGTCATTACATATCAAATGTAAAGAGTGTTATTATATAAATAGTATCAGAGGTAGAAATGTACATTGTAGTATGGTAGATGTATCAATACAATATAGACAAAGTTATAATCATACTCTTATACAAAAGTAGAGGTAGGAACACTCACTTTCAATATTCAATATATCAATATACAGGAAACAGTACCAATACAATTTTCTAAAAACAGTAATTCACAAATAAAAATCATCCCATCAAATCAGTTAATCCCCCTTTTTTTGAAAATACCCCTAATTCCATAAAATATCTCCCCATCCCCTCGACCCTAAACCAACCACTAAAAGATGTCCCTAACCCTGAGGGCAAACTCTGTTGGGAGAGGGGATGTCGTCCTCTAAAATTGCTTCTAGCTGACATGGGGGCGACGTTCTTCTTAGGGGCTCCTGTGAAAGCAAATGATGGTAAAATTCCCAAATCAATGTTTTTAAAATTTCAAATAGTCTCTGAGTATTTTGTGCAGGTGTGGCCAAAAAGTTGTATAAGATGTGCACCATTTCAGCTAACCAAGTTGGAACTGTCTTGCGCAGCTGGTACCCAAAGCAGGTCTTGTAGTAGTGCTATCAGTATCATGACATCATAACAACCAGGTGGAGTTGTTGTTATAGGGCCCCATCTTCTTCCTGGAAACTTTCAACAACTGTAGGGAAAGTTGTTGTTTGTTATGGGAAATTTAAACATTAACAACAAGGACATTTACTGACATATAAAGAAAGACACAGATATGAGGAAAAGCAAAGAAAGTTTATCAAGTACATAATTATTCTTATTCTGTCCC
>NW_026068465.1:42865-44356 GCF_014885135.2 Alexandromys fortis | reverse complement strand
GCACCTGTGTCCAGCAGGCCAGTAATAAAAATGCCATTTACAAACACTCTCAGCTTAGGTCTTTGATCATTTATAGAAGTTTGCCAAAACACACTTAACTCATCTTTCTGATCATTATTGCTTGTAACAGTAGGCATGGGGCTTCCTAATTGTCCTGACAAGCACGTTCTCTGAAGAAACTGGAATTGACTGAACCATGTTTGCCAGGGGGGCCTGTGAGGCCCCCCTCTCATGTTTCCCATCTGTATCAGGTTGCCTTGTCTATCTCTTGTAGACCTGCATTCATTTGTCCAATGTCTACCTTTTCCACATCTTCTAAATAAATCTGAAGGCTGAGTTCTCTTATTTCTGTTATTTATAGAAGATGAATTATTATTATTTCTGAAAATCCATTGTCTACAATTTCTTTTCATATGACCCATTTTGCCACAATTAAAACATTTGGTATTCTGGTGTCTCCTTTTACCATTGGAAATTGCTTCTTCTACCCATACTTCAGTGCCATAATCAAATGTATCAACATTCAGTGTATGCAAGAACCATTCTTCCAAGGGCACTGATCTGAGCTTTAAAGGTCCCAAAATCCTTTGGCATTCCACATTTGCATTTTCATAAGCCAAAGACTCAATCATTATATGTCTTGCTCCTGGGTCAGTTATCCCTATTTGTACAGCCTTAGTTAGTCTTTGTAAAAAGTCACTAAAGGGTTCTCTCTGACCCTGTTTAATGCTGACAAATGATTCTATTCTCTGTTCTGGGTCTTGTACTCTGTCCCAAGCCCTTAAGGCTGCTGTAGTACACATGGAGAGTGCTTTTATCTAAATTAGCTTGTTCCTGAGGGTCGGAAAAGAGCCCTTCACCTAGAATTTTATCTAGGGAAATGTCAATTCTCTTCACTTTTTCCTGCTGTTCTAAAAGTCTAGCCTCTTGTCTGAATAAGCATTTCCCTTTCAATTGCGGTCATCTCTCAAGTACCGCGGAGCTCAGCTGGATCTAGTCCGAGGAGTTTGCTCTGCTTGTTGTGGCCCAAGATTTTAGCATCTCTTTAACAAAAGAGGTGTGCATCCCAAAAGTCGTGACAGCCTGTTTAATTTCTTAGAGATCATTCATACAAACAGACTCCTATGTATCTTTCTTGATGACCCTAGGGTTTCTGGAACCAATCACCTTCCCTGTTGTTATTACTGGAAAGGCAGGTAGAGCTGTAGGTAGAGCTTTGTGGAAATTGTCCTGGAGAGATTTACCCACAGATGTAGTTAAAATTTGCCTTTCTACCCTTTGCTCTTCTTCATCAGAATTTAGAAATTTCTCAATCTTTTCAATTCTATTCATTATTGCCTTTTGTCATGTCTGAATCTCCCATCCAGAATTATGTTCCAAACCCTTCATTGAGGATTCTAAAGTATGAAGTTTGTCCATTAGAGATAACATCTCATCTTTGGACATAATTTTTATGGCATAAACCGTGCCTTCTTGTATTGACAATCTTTC
>NW_026068465.1:26886-38673 GCF_014885135.2 Alexandromys fortis | reverse complement strand
ACATCAGCACCTGTGTCCAGCAGGCCAGTAATAAAAATGCCATTTACACACACTCTCAGCTTAGGTCTTTGATCATTTATAGAAGTTTGCCAAAACACACTTAACTCATCTTTCTGATCATTATTGCTTGTAACAGTAGGCATGGGGCTTCCTAATTGTCCTGACAAGCACGTTCTCTGAAGAAACTGGAATTGACTGAACCATGTTTGCCAGGGGGGCCTGTGAGGCCCCCCTCTCATGTTTCCCATCTGTATCAGGTTGCCTTGTCTATCTCTTGTAGACCTGCATTCATTTGTCCAATGTCTACCTTTTCCACATCTTCTACATAAATCTGAAGGCTGAGTTCTCTTATTTCTGTTATTTATAGAAGATGAATTATTATTATTTCTGAAAATCCATTGTCTACAATTTCTTTTCATATGACCCATTTTGCCACAATTAAAACATTTGGTATTCTGGTGTCTCCTTTTACCATTGGAAATTGCTTCTTCTACCCATACTTCAGTGCCATAATCAAATGTATCAACATTCAGTGTATGCAAGAACCATTCTTCCAAGGGCACTGATCTGAGCTTTAAAGGTCCCAAAATCCTTTGGCATTCCACATTTGCATTTTCATAAGCCAAAGACTCAATCATTATATGTCTTGCTCCTGGGTCAGTTATCCCTATTTGTACAGCCTTAGTTAGTCTTTGTAAAAAGTCACTAAAGGGTTCTCTCTGACCCTGTTTAATGCTGACAAATGATTCTATTCTCTGTTCTGGGTCTTGTACTCTGTCCCAAGCCCTTAAGGCTGCTGTAGTACACATGGAGAGTGCTTTTATCTAAATTAGCTTGTTCCTGAGGGTCGGAAAAGAGCCCTTCACCTAGAATTTTATCTAGGGAAATGTCAATTCTCTTCACTTTTTCCTGCTGTTCTAAAAGTCTAGCCTCTTGTCTGAATAAGCATTTCCCTTTCAATTGCGGTCATCTCTCAAGTACCGCGGAGCTCAGCTCGATCTAGTCCGAGGAGTTTGCTCTGCTTGTTGTGGCCCAAGATTTTAGCATCTCTTTAACAAAAGAGGTGTGCATCCCAAAAGTCGTGACAGCCTGTTTAATTTCTTAGAGATCATTCATACAAACAGACTCCTATGTATCTTTCTTGATGACCCTAGGGTTTCTGGAACCAATCACCTTCCCTGTTGTTATTACTGGAAAGGCAGGTAGAGCTGTAGGTAGAGCTTTGTGGAAATTGTCCTGGAGAGATTTACCCACAGATGTAGTTAAAATTTGCCTTTCTACCCTTTGCTCTTCTTCATCAGAATTTAGAAATTTCTCAATCTTTTCAATTCTATTCATTATTGCCTTTTGTCATGTCTGAATCTCCCATCCAGAATTATGTTCCAAACCCTTCATTGAGGATTCTAAAGTATGAAGTTTGTCCATTAGAGATAACATCTCATCTTTGGACATAATTTTTATGGCATAAACCGTGCCTTCTTGTATTGACAATCTTTCCACCAATCTGTCATAATCTTTAGACAAAATTCGATTATCACATTCATCAGTTTTGATTCTCTCAGTTAATGTTTCAGTTCCTACAGAAAGGGACTGAAGCTTACAATCCAAAACAGCTGTTCCCTCTTCTATAGTAATGAATTTCTCCTTAACATCAGATTTTTCTTTTTTAAATTTTGCTCATTTGATCAAGTCATGTTAAACAAAGATCTGTTTTCTTCCTGGAGAACTTCAAACTGATTCTTGAGAAGATTGTTGTCACTCTCAATTGTTTTTAAGTGTTCAACTTCTGCCTTAAGAATCCTGGATTCATCTCATAAAGACTTTATCATATTTCTATTATCAAACCATTTAGTGCCAAGGAAAACTACGAATCCCAGAAGGATCCATAGATGTGGGGTGATAGACACCTCTTGTAAAATCTCCCACATGGTACAATTAAAAAAAAAAACTGTTAAATTCTTGAATGGTAACATGGTCAGACTTTTTTTTTTTATAAAAGAAAATTTTTTTACCTGCAATAACCGTTTCCTGCCAGAGGTGGTCTCTGTGGTTTTGAAGCCTGTTCTGGAACTAGCTCTTGTAGACCAGGCTGGCCTCGAACTCCCAGAGTTCTGCCTGCCTCTGCCTCCCGAGTGCTGGGATTAAAGGCGTCCACCACCATAGCCCAGCCAAGTCACTTCTATAAGACCAAATCTGTCCCTGTGGTGGCTTTTGTTGCAAAACCGCAGGTACTTGAGCTTCTGCTAATTCAGGCAGCAGGGTTCTGCTGCAAACTTAGCCAAAGCAGGCAGGGAGGGGTTAATTGTTCCAGCGAGCAGGCAGGGCAGAATGGGCCTGTGTGGCCTAGTGTATCTTGGACGCAGCACTGGGGCTTGAGTCATGAACTAAAAAACAGCACCCGGGAGCATGCTGTGTTAGCTAGCGGGCTACAAGCTTGAGTCCAATCGTGCTTCCTGAGCTCTGGTAGCTAATCTTGCTTGCAAAAGATCGAGCTTGTGCCCCCTATGCCGGGGCAGGGGCAAAATAGCCTGATGTTGGATGCCAAAATGTAACGGCGTAAATGAATGCAGATAGATTGTAAAAATATATGCAGCTTTAATGGGGAAATAGACTTATAGAACCACCGTTCCCGCGAAGACCAAGAAAGCAGAAGTGACGGCTGGGAGCACGCTGGCCAGATTTATAGGTAAACATTAGCCCGAGGTGAACACGCCCCCTAAGGGGCGGGACTTATCCCTACAGGTGCATCCCTTGGATTTGCTGGCCATACAGCCTACCCAAGTGTGTAATTTCTAGGTAAAACTGAAAAAAAAAACTTGTCTCAAAAAAAGCTGTAAAATGTACAAAGAAATAACACCAAGAGTGTAGATATAGATGACCACACACACACACACACACACACACACACACACACACACACACAAATTTTATAATAAATGTTAAAGCAGGTGTAACAGGGATGAGTGGGCTGCTTGCCATCCTAGCTGCCCTGCTAGCTTACACCCAAAATAATCACACAGAAACTGTATTCATTTAAACACTGCCTGGCCCATTATCTCTAGCCTCTAATTGGCTAACTCTTACATCTTAATTTAACCGATTTCTGTTAATCTGTATATCACATGAGCACATGAGGTCATGGCTTACTGGGAAAGATTTAACATGTCTGATTTTGGCAGCTCCATGGCAATTCTCTTACCCTGCTTTCTTCCTCCCAGAATTCAGTTCTGTCTTCTCTGCCTACCTAAGTTCTGCCCTATCAGGCCAAGCAGTTTCTTTATTGAATAACAAATGAAATCAATACATAAACAGAAGGACCTCCTATACTAAGCAGGTAAAAATACACAACACATAGGCAAAGAGAGAAAAGGTGAGTAGCATGCCAGTTTACCTGTCCCTCCTTTCTGATCTGCCCAGATTTGAGCAAACTCTCAGTGTCACAACAGGAGCTTCCATGCCCCTGTATCTTCTACACAATGATGATCTAATCCTTTGAATCATGAACCAAAATAAATGTTGAGTCCATTAAGTTGCGCACTGCCTGGTATTTGATGACAGTCCAAAGAATACTTACCAATATCATCTAGAACCTAAACTAGAATAATTGCAGTCATCATTTGAATTTCAAAGGGGGAAATGAGTGTGGCAGTGGACAGGAACTTACTGTTGCAGCACAGGAGGTCAACTGGCTTCCCTGGAAAATGTTGTAAAGGCTATTTAAGACTCTTCCAATTAAAGTATGTATATAGTAAAATAAGGTATGTTGAAGTTAGAGAAACTGAAAAGTGAAATAACAATGCATGTGCTAGAGGGAATAAATGTCCAAAGCTGCCAAGCGTGCATGCTGCACAGCTTCAGTAGCAGCTGAAATAGTGTGACAGACAGCATCTACAGGTTTCTATAAGAGGATATATCACTTTGAGGAGCACATTATCACTTTGCTGACAGAATTAATTTGCAGCATCATCTAACTGCATGCCATCAATTGTCAGGTTGAAATCTGTTCCATAGTCACTGCTGAGAACAAGGGTGGGACTCAGCTAATAGTGGTATCACCTTCTGAAATAAGGAACTTAGGAACATCCCAATCTTCTGTTGGTACCAGTTAATGTCACTATCAATATTTTTATTTGTTCTATAAGTGATGGTGACTTTTTTTCTGTGGCCCTGGACAGGAACCCTGGAGATAGGGAGACAGTTGTTTAGGCACTGGAATCTGCATGTGGAGGAAAACTAAGAAAGAAAATTGAGCCATGTTTATATAGAACAAAGGCTAGAATTCTTTGGAAACTACAGAATTTTATGGCAATTATGAAGACTTAACAAATGTTATGAAGAAACCGTTTCCCTTACCAGATATACAAAAGGGGAGGAGGTTGAGGACCTGAGCATGAGACAGCATGGCCATGGCCTTGGGTGGTAGCCAGTTTTTTACTCAGCTTGACAGGAATGCATTATATGTCATCAGAGAACCTGAAGTGGTAATAGGACTTGCAAATTATATTGACTATATAGATTGGTATAGAAGGGGCAGCAGGCTGTGTTCCCGCCCGGCTCCTGCCCAGCTAGCTTTATACCCGAAATAACAGTACACAAACTGTATTCACTTAAACACTCCTTGGCCCATTCTCTCTAGCCTCTTACTGACTTACTCTTACATCTTGATTAACCCATTTCTATTAATGTGTATAGCACCACGAAGGCGGTGGCTTACCGGGAAGATTCTAAGCTGCGTCCATCTCAGAGAGGAGAGCTATGGTGACTGCCTCATTGCCTTCTTCCCAGCATACTGTTCTGTCTACTACACCTACCTAATTTTCTGACCTATCAAAAAGCCAAAGCAGTTTCTTTATTTAACCAATGAAATCAACACAAAACAGAAGATCCATCTACATCATTTCCCCTTTTTCTGTTTAAACAAAAAGGAAGGCTTTAACTTTAACATAGTAAAATTACATATAACAAAACAGTTATCAAACAAAAATACAGTTACAATATTTATATCTATTTTATCTTTTACCATAACAAAAAAAACTATAACTAGCCATTCTTCAACTCCATCAAAGACTCCAGAAGTATATAATATTACCTAAGTAAACAAGAAGTAAGCAACTTCCAAAACTCTAGAAATGACAGAGATATCTCGCTGCCTGGACAGTCACCCAAAGTTCTACTGTACTGTTGGGGCATCCATCTTCAGTCTACAGGCCCGTAGTATCCAGCAGACATTTCCATGAAGCAGGAAATTGCAAAGACAGTTCAGTCACTTTCTGCTGTGTCCTGCAGAATGTCTCGCAGACTCTTTCATGAATCAGGAACCCCGAAAGACTATCTCACCTTTAGGCAAGTTTAGCAGTCCTCTCTCTGTGGGTTCTCTGTGTCCAGTTTATGTGACATTCCAGGCAAGAGCAGTTTCTTGCCCAAATGGCTATCAAACTCCATAAGGACACTCTCTATGTTTTTTTATTTTTTTATTTTTATTTTTATTTTTTTGGTTTTTCGAGACAGGGTTTCTCTGTAGCTTTTGGTGCTGATCCCGGAACTAGCTCTTGTAGACCAGGCTGGCCTCGAACTCCCAGAGATCCGCCTGCCTCTGCCTCCTGAGTGCTGGGATTAAAGGCGTGCGCCACCACCGCCCGGCTGACTCTCTATGTTTTACATGTACATAAAATATTAAGAAAAATTAGAGGATGTTTTGGATTAACAATACTAAAACTCATGTCAAACAAAAATGCTGCACAGTAGAAAATAACTGTGTGTAGGAAAATTAATGGAAAACACATCAAGAATAGACACAACTATACATAAAATGACCTATTAATGACATTTTGACAGTTAGATAAATAATTAGATGAAATGTTCCAGGAGAATGAATGTGTAGAGATAATGAGTTAAAATACCTATAAGTGCTTATACACTGTAGCAAAAATGTCTATACTTAAAATCCAGAACTGAAACATAAAAGCACATAAGTGAAAATGTGCTAATAAAACCAGTAATCAGAAGATACAAATGACAATAAATTGAGGTGTATGATTTGCCGACAGAATCCTAAATTCATTAAGAGGAAATATTAATTATTTAGACCTCAAAAAATAAAAAAAGTCTAAACTATAACCTAGCTTGTGAATATGGTGATGCATTGCAGCCTGGAATATAGCAAATAGGAATTATGAAATTCAACAAGGGACTTCTATTTACAGTGTAAAAAGAATGACCACAATTAAAATGAAGAAAAAAATAGCATGAACAATATAAACAGTTGAATCAGAACTTGGAAAAGAATAGCCATGGATAATTCCCTGAATAGAACATGGGGAACACATAAACAGATATTTTAAATGTTAGACATCATTAGTTGGTATAGAAAGTAATGTTAAATCTATACATGACTATGGAATAACACAATTTAAAATACATTGTTAGCTTCCTGATTGTAAGAATTCAAGAGAAGTGAATAATCAGATGCTTTTAATCAGACTCCAATGTGATAGAACTAAAAAGCACTTTACCAAGTCTTGTTGCCAGTGAAAGAAAAGTTATTGTGCAATTCAGATAAATAAAAATAACTTGGAAATTTTTGCAAAGAAAGGAAGACTCATTTCCACACAGACACCAGTGAAAATGGATCGCACAAGTTTTTCTAGATTAACTTAGATGTGTCTGGTGTAGAAGGTCCTTCTATTTATCTGTTGCTTTCATTGGTTGAATAAAGAAACTACCTTGGCCTTTTGATAGGGCAGAACTTAGGTAGACGTGGAGAAGACAGAACTGAATGCTGGGAAGAAGGGCAGAGTGGAAGATGCTATAGATCTCCTGCCTAAGACAGATGCTGGTTGGAATCTTGCTGGTAAGTCACAGTCATTTGGTGATACAGAGATTAATAGAAATGGGTTAAATTAGGGTGTAAAAATTATCCAATAAGAAGTTATACCTATTGAGCCAGGCAATGTTTAAATGAATACAGTTTCTGCGTGGTTATTTTGGGTGCAAGCTAGCCAGGCAGCCAGGACAAACAGGGACACTCTCCTCACAATATGTGTCTCAACTGAAGAATGGATAAAGAAAATGATACATTTACTCAATGAATTATTACTTAGCTGTAAATTTGAAAACAAATGAATGGGGAAAAATCCCTATTGAGGTAATCCAGACACTTATTACAGTGGAAATAGGGGTTATCTGTGATTCTTATATTAACATTTAGGACCCTAGACCTCAAGTTGGATTACATTGCCAAATTCCAATATATAGGGAGGTGCTTAGTCTTGCTACAGTTTGATATGCCAGGTTTTTTGATATCTATGGTAGATCCTTCCTTTGCAGAACGACAATAAAGGAGGACTGGATTAGGGAACAGAGTGGGTACGGAAGGACTGGGAGAAGAGAAAGAAGCAGAAACTTTGGTTGGGACGTAACTGAGAAACTTTTAAAGAAAATAACAAAAAGCAATCCTACCTTGAGGGTTGACAATGTTACCAACACTACTGCATCATTGTTTTATGACCTCTTCTCTGAACATATAGAAGCCATTCCATTGACAGCTTACAGAAGGCAATCTGAGCTGTAAGACAAAGATCCAAATAAATGATGTTCGTTGAGTGTCAGAGTCCTAATAACACTGACTTTTCTCTCTGCTTATTGGTAAATTCTGCATGTGTCACACA
Source organism: Alexandromys fortis (assembly GCF_014885135.2). Lineage (NCBI taxonomy): Eukaryota > Metazoa > Chordata > Mammalia > Rodentia > Cricetidae > Alexandromys > Alexandromys fortis. Next base: position 31,006 of record NW_026068465.1, on the reverse strand, counting down.
CCCATTTCTGCCCACAATATATTCTTAATAGCATAATAAAATATAAAGTACTTCAAATAAATAAAATTTTAAAATGACAATCATGATATATACTCATAAGTGGATATTAGCTGTAAAATAAAGGATATCTCTGTTATAACCCACAGAATCAGAGAGACTAGAGAATAATGAGGCATCAAGAGTGGATGTCAACATCTCCCTGGAAAGGGAAAGTAGAAGATATTGCATGAGTGAACTGCAGGTGACTCAAGATGGAAACATCAGCTATCAATTTGGAAAACAGGCGGTGTAAGGAGGATGAGAATACTGAAAGATACTACTGGATAGAGGGTATTTCAGGGTCAGGTAAAAATGTATCACAAGAAAATCTCTTAGGATTCAATAATGATGACCCCAGCTAAGATTCCTAGAAATAGCAGATACATAGTCTGAGTGGATTATATCATCTGACCAGGTAAAACTTCAAGTAGAGGGAGTAGTACACTAAGCCAGCCACATAATTTTCAATCTACATACACTCTGTCTTGCCTAGGTATGCTAGAATGAGGGTGGACTAGAGATTGAGGGACTGGCCAATCAATGACTAGTCTAACCTAAACCCCAGGACAGGAGAATAAGCCTACCACTGATACTATCTAGAGCACCACAACACACAGACTGGATGATAAAACCAAAGAGAACTAGAGAAAAAAATGTCAATTTAATAATGCCTAATAATATTCTTCTCATACATTGGTGCCTAGCCCATTGTCATCAGAGAAAATTTTCCCAGTAACTGATGGAAACAGATACAGGCTCACAACCAATCATTAGGCAGAGTTTGGTAAATCCTGAAGAAGAAGGAGAGAAAGGATTACAGGAGCCAGAGGGGACAAGGACACCACAAGAAAACCCACAGAATCGACTAACCTAGGCTTACAGGGCATCAAAGACTAAACTGACAACCCAAAAGCCTACATGGGACTGACCTAGGCACATTGCATATTTGTGACAGTTATGTAGGTTGGTCCTATTTTGGAACTCCAAACAGTGAGAACAGACATTGTCATTGACTTTTGTGCTGGTTCTTTGGACCTTACTCCTCATATGACTTTACCTTGCCCAGCCACAATACATGGGGTGATGCTTAGTCTTACTATAACTTGATAAGCCATGGTTTGTTGATATTCATTGGAAACCTACTCTTTCCTGAATAGAAATGGAAGAAGAGTAGATTGAAGTGGGGAACAGGAAGAAGAGAGGGAGAGTAGACTGTGGCTGGGATGCAAATTAATTAATTAATTTATTCATCCATAAAATTCTTCCAGAAGTAACTAAAACTGAGTAACTGCTTAAATGTTCCTCAGAAATTGAAAAGGTGAACTGGAGTTCTTCAATACCATGGGTTTTTACTCTTAGCCAAAGAGAAGCTAATTATCCATACACACAGCATGGAGGAAGCTCAAGGCAGTACTATGGAGTAAAATAATCCAGTGTCAAATTGTGTGTATTGTGTAAAGCCTTTTCTGTATTGCTTGCTATGAGTAAAGGTTGGGGAAAGAGATGGTTCAGCCTAAAATGGTGTCACTTAATGTGTTTTATGATAGTAGTGCAGATAAATATTTATTATTGTTCTGACATCATAGACTGTTTAAATGACTAGTAAGCCTAGAGACACCCCACATGTATGTACAGCATCCACATAGACAAGTGCAATAACATGAAAATTCTCTCAATTTCCACATTTATTTCATTATAGAAGATATCAACCCAAGAGAAGGTTATATGCAAGGTGCATAGATTCTACCTGTAAGTTTTTTTTGACAATTTCCTATGATAGTATGAGATTATAATTACTTAAATTAAAGAGAGAAAAAATTTAAAGGCTTAATCAACTGAAGTCCTCACAAAAATGAGTTGCTGATTTGTAGTCTCTCTATTTGAAAAGAGAGAGGGGGTGGGACATACAGAGTTTTGCCTCCCTCTACTGGTTGAAATGCAGGTAGAACATTCTAGCACATTTTCACATTTTGGAAAAATAGGAATGGAATGATTGTGGCGTAAGAGGTCCTTCTGTATTTGTGTTGATTGCATTGGTTGAAAAAAAAAAGAAGCTGCCTTGGCCTTTTGATAGCCCTTAGGTGGGTGCAATAGACAGAACAGAATGCTGGGAAGAAGGGAAGTGTGGTAGACATCATGATTCTCCTGCTCAAGATGGACGCTGGTTAGACTCATGCCAGTAAGCCACAGTCAAGTGGTGATACATTAATGAAAATGGGTTAATCAAGATGTGAGAGTTAGCCAATAAGAGGTTAGAAATAATGGGATAGACAGTATTTAAATGAATACAGTTTCTGTGTAATTATTTTAGGGCAGGATGGAACAAGGGGCCCGCACTTCATACTACATGATTGTAAAGAAGTTTGCAGTTATTATAAGAGCCACACTGAAAATGTGTATACCTATTGCAAAAATTCAAGTAATCTACAAAAATAAAATCAAGATATTAATGCAGATGACTTAAGATAGCAAAGATATTTTATATTCCAATTCACTTATTTCTCATGTTTTTTTTTTTCATCCCTCAAACAATACATCCCAAACATAGCTTTTGCTCCATTCCCTCCTCCTAGCCACCCCCATCCCCAATCTACCTCTCTCTTGGATCCACTATTCCTTCATTTCCCTTCAGAAAATAGCTGGCCTCTCAGGAATGTCAACTGAAAACCGCATTAAATATGAAATAAGACTAGACACAAGCCCACGTATCAAGGCTGGATGAAAAAGGTGCCAAGAGTGGGAAAAAAGTCAGAGATACCTCCACTCTCACAGGATTAGAGTCTCACAAAAAAAACTGCTACAAATACAGCATGAACGCTGACTACCTAATGCAGCTCTCTGGTTGCTTTTTCAGTCTTTGTGAGCCCCTATGAGCCTTGCTTATTGATTATGCGTGTCGTGTTTGCCTAGAGTCCTGATTTCCTCCGATCCTAAAATCTTCCTCCCCTTCTTCCTTGAAGGAATGTTTGGGTGTGGGTCTCTGCATCTGCTCCTATCTGCTGCCAGAGAAAGCCTCTCTGGTGATGAATGGGCTAGGAACCAATCTATAAGTATAGTAGAATATCATTAAAAATTTTCTTGGGGGGTAGTCATGTTTGATTCTACCCTAGATCTCTAAGCTATCCAGTTTCTGGCTCCTGACCATCCAGACAGTGTCATACATAGGATCCCTCCCCTAGCTTGGGCCCCAATTTAGACCAGTCTTTGGTTGGACATTCCTATGGGCTCTAAATTATAATTGCACCTGTAAGTATACCTTACAGGAACAAATGTGTATCAAAGGTTTTGTGGCTGGGCTGCTATCCCAGTGCAACCACTGAAAACCTTACCTTGTTACAAAAGATGGCTGGTTTAGGGTTCATATCGTCCCTTCCTAGGACTCCTTTATAGGGCAACTGTCATAGGTTCCAGGAAGTTTCCACTGCACTAGGTTTACACATGTATCCTAAGTGCCCCGATATTCCAGTAGTCTCTCCCTGTAATCTCTCTCTTTTTCCCTCCCTCTACCACCTCATACCTCCTGTCCCTATGCCCACTCTCACCACACAGTTCATCCACAAAATATATTCTATTTCATTCTCCCAGGGAAACACATGGATCCCTGATAAAGCCCTCTTGTTACTTACCCTCTATAGGTCTGTGGATTGGAGTGTGATTATACTTACTTAACATTTAATATATACTTATAAGTGATCAAATATAATGTTTGTCTTTCAGGGTCATGGTTGCCTCCCTTAGCATAATTTCTAGTTCCATCCATTTGCCTGAAAATGCCATGATGATGTGGGAGTGTCATATATCAATCTGTTGATTTCATTGGTTAAGTTATAATAAACCAACTGCTTGGCCTCATGGCTTGGAACATAGATGGGAGGAGTAAACAGAATAGAATTATGGGCAGAAGAGGAAGTGAGGTCAGACTCTGCTCTGCTTCCGGGGAGAGAGAGCCTACAGCTCGGGAGCAGAGACGCCATGCTCAGCTCTCCCGGGTAGACGCGATAGCTCTGCTCTCTGAGGCACACGCAATGAAGATGGACATAGGCTAGAATCTTCCTGGTAAGCGCACCTTGGGGTGCTTACA
>NW_026068465.1:19293-21765 GCF_014885135.2 Alexandromys fortis | reverse complement strand
GAGATTATAAAACATAAGACTTAAGGAAAGTGGAACAAAGTCCTTACAATTCTGTCTAAAAGGCAGAATTATATGCTATTCTCATGGTACTAAAGTATTTTAAAGAACCTCTCAATATAGTTAATGATTTACAATATGCAGAAAGAGTCATCTTGCATATTGAAACCACTGAATTTCTACCAGATGATACAGAATTGACTTCATTATTCATACAGTTTCAAGATATAATCAGTAATAGGTTTTGTCCCATATACATAACACACATCTGCTCCCGTAAGGGTCTGCCAAACCCTCTAGCAAAAGGTAATAAAGAAATTGATTAATTATTGATTGTAAGTGTGTTGAGGCCTCATTATGTCAATAGCAAATTTTTAAAGAAAGAGTGTTTTATTACATGGCAACAAGCTAAGGAAATTATAAAGAGATGTACTACATTCTTTTTCTATAACCTAGCACTGCTACCTTCAAGGACTAAACCAAATGGTACTCAAAGGACTGAGATCTGGCAGATGGATGTGTTCTACTTTTCAGAATTTGGAAAATTAAAATATGTACACCATGCCATTGACACTTATTCAGGTTTTCAATTAGCAAATGCTTTAAACACAGAAAAGGCTGATTCAGTAATCATGCATTTATTAGAAGTTATTGTCATCATGGGTATACCCACACAAACAAAGACAGACAATGGTCCAGCATATGTGTCTAAGAAAATGAAACAGTTTTTTGTTTATTATAATATAAAGCATATTACAGTTATACCAAATAATCCTATAGGTCAGGCAGTTATAGAAAGATCAAATCGAACTATAAAGGATATGCTAAACAAACAGAAAAGGATAGAAAATACTTCCAGAAATAGATTGCAAAATACTTTGTTAACCTTGAATTTTATTAACACTAATAAGAAAAAGACAACAGCATCAGAGAGACATTAGAAAATAGAAAAAAGACTTCTGAATTAAATAACCCAGCATATTTCAAGGATGTATTAACCACACAATGGAATCCAGGAGATGTGCTACATTGAGGAAAGGGTTATGCTCTTGTTTCAACAGGAGAAGAAAAGCTATGGATACCATCAAAACTGATAAAGATTCAGTTTGAAAAAGAGAAACTTCTTGAAACANATTTTTTTATATTCTAATTTTGAAAGCAGTTATTAAAATGATCTCAGGAAAATTAGGCCAGACTGAATCTCAGCATGCAGAATGGACATGATTGTGAAATCCTGGCATTTAACCAGGAAGCTATTGACAACTTTTAGCTTCTTGGAGAGAGGGAGTAAATTTTATCTAACATCGTAGCATCTGGTAAACTGACCACACTCTAGGGAAAGACCACACATCCAATATTCTTTGAGCAGCACAAATTGATTTTGATAGATTTTTTTTAAGGACACTAATTTGGGAGGGTAGAAAAGAGAGGTTGGGAGTGTGTATCTTGGAAGGGTTGGGAGAATGTGATCAGAAAGTGTTACATAAGCTTTTAAAAAAAACTAATGAGAAGTATTTGAAAATGTCTTTCCTGACTCTTCTAATCAACCTAATCTTTATATACCCCATTGGACATAGATAATTAAAATGAAGGTATAATAACATCATTAATTGAATGGAGGTAGAATCAAGTCTCTGTGAGTTTAGTCAACCAAACTAAAAAGAAATACTTGGTGCATGGTGGTCACTGCTGTCTCTGCACCTCTTTATTTAATGCTATAATTTTTCTACTATATTGGAGATGTTTGGATACTTCATATGTTAGGATAAAAGTGATAAAATTAACCTTATAAAAAGAGCTACTTGGATTCTTCCCCAAATTGTACATGATGCACCAATAACTGGAGTCTGTTCATTTTATACTGACGCAAATAAATAAGGAAAGAGAGATTATAAAACATAAGACTTAAGGAAAGTGGAACAAAGTCCTTACAATTCTGTCTAAAAGGCAGAATTATATGCTATTCTCATGGTACTAAAGTATTTTAAAGAACCTCTCAATATAGTTAATGATTTACAATATGCAGAAAGAGTCATCTTGCATATTGAAACCACTGAATTTCTACCAGATGATACAGAATTGACTTCATTATTCATACAGTTTCAAGATATAATCAGTAATAGGTTTTGTCCCATATACATAACACACATCTGCTCCCGTAAGGGTCTGCCAAACCCTCTAGCAAAAGGTAATAAAGAAATTGATTAATTATTGATTGTAAGTGTGTTGAGGCCTCATTATGTCAATAGCAAATTTTTAAAGAAAGAGTGTTTTATTACATGGCAACAAGCTAAGGAAATTATAAAGAGATGTACTACATTCTTTTTCTATAACCTAGCACTGCTACCTTCAAGGACTAAACCAAATGGTACTCAAAGGACTGAGATCTGGCAGATGGATGTGTTCTACTTTTCAGAATTTGGAAAATTAAAATATGTACACCATGCCATTGACACTTATTCAGGTTTTCAATTA
>NW_026068465.1:17735-19243 GCF_014885135.2 Alexandromys fortis | reverse complement strand
AAACAAACAAACAAACAAACAAACAAAAAGACCCTACTCAGAGACTACTCAGAGACCATTTGTAATTATACAAAAAGAAACTTTAAAACTTAACCATCATTTTACTTTTAAAGGATCTCATTAAAAAAAAAAAAAAACATCACCCCCATGACAGCAGGGAGCAATTCTAGAAAGCAAAGCTTTCTCTCGATCAAAGTTTGTCCTCACAGAGATACCATTTACAGGTTGATTATTGTTCACATAAGGCTGGGGGTTAGGGTGGAAATTATGTAGACCTTGAGATCTCAAAAAATGGAAAGATTGAATGGAATAATAGGTAATTTAGTGTGAAGTTATTCAGACTAATAATAGTAATAATAGTAAGTAATAGCATGATTACTTGTGAGATATTATTTATGGACAATTGACACTTGGTATAGTTTCTTGTATATTGATACAAGTTCAAATTATATTTGTTATTTCTGTTTACAATATTTGTATACCTATGCAAAGTTATTTTGTCATATTGTATGCATGCTTATTTCTACTTCTGTTTAAGACATTTTATATATTGATACAATTTTAGGGTATATTTATCATATTGCATTATATATTTCTACCTCTGATTAAGATATTTACACATTGTTTAAATTTTGATGTTATTGCCCTTCTTTATTGCACAGTTGTTTAAAGATTGTTTAATATTCTGATATCAAGTCTTAATCTTTAAATTATATAGGTATTAAATATTATAGGCCATTAGTCATTCATGTTTATTATACTTTTAGTCAAGCTAATTATGTTCTTTTTCTTTTTTAAATGTATTTATTAAAAATTTCCACCTCCTCCCTTCCTCCCATTGCCCTTCCACTCCCCACTCCCCCTCTCTCTCCAGTCCTAAGATAATTCAGTGTGTTCTGCCCTGTAGGAAGTCCAAGGCCCTCCCACCTCCATCTAGGTCTAGGAAGGTTTGCATCCAAACAGACTAGGCTCACAAAAAGCCAGTACCTGAAGTAGAATCAAAACCCGGTGTCATTATCATTGGCTTCTCAGTTTGTCCTCATTGTCAGGCACATTCATGTTCCTTTTATGATTTTTTGAGACAAGGTTTCTCTGTAGCTTTGGATCCTGTACTGAAACTAGCTCCTTTAGTCCAGGCTGGCCTCAAACTCACAGAAATCCACCTGTATTTGTCTCTCAAGTGCTGGGATTAAAGGCATGTGATACAACTGATGGGCTAATTACATTCTTTAGATACATAAAGATTGTATTCTGCATAGATAGGTAACCTTCAACCACTTCAAAGTTCTATAGAACATCACATTTAAATAACTTAGGATTCTGTTGACATGAGACACAATTGTGCCTAGCAGCACTGATCTATTCCCGAGAAAGTGTTGAGCATCAAAGACATTCCACTTGGTGTTTGTGTTCTTGGCACAACTGACCTTTGGGCAAGGAACTGCCCATGCGTCAACCACTGACAAAGAGCATGATATCTGTACTGGACACGCATGATAAAAAAAAAA
>NW_026068465.1:9045-11338 GCF_014885135.2 Alexandromys fortis | reverse complement strand
CAGGAATACACCTGACACTGAATAAGGCAACTTACCACCTGCTGGGAACTTCATGGAGCTGACTGCATTCCCAGTTCTGAACAATGGGATACATTTCCCCTCTCCTTAATGACCTCAAAACTTGACAGACTCTATGCAGTCTTCCTCTGAATAAAGTCTATAGAAATTTTGGCATCCTGAGTTGCTTTGAAAGTCAAATATAGCAAAGCAAGCTGTGTACAGAAATCAATAAATTTTAAATTTCCTCTCTGAAAACTTGGACATTGAGAAACACAAACAATTAATATATGTGTATTGAGAGAAATTCCCTGTCTTTGAATCAACAGTGGGACAGAGCTTTGGATGAAGCTAGAGACAGAGACCCACATTGGAACACTGGACTGAGCTCCTAAGGTCCAAATGAGGAGCAGAAAGAGGGAGAACATGAGCAAGGAAGTCAGGACCACCAGGGTTGCACCCACCCACTGTGACAGTGGGGCTGATCTAATGGGAGATCACCAAGGCCAGCTGGATGATGGAGCATGTCATCAAACCGAACTCCCTGAACCAGACTCCAGAGGGCTGACTGAGAAGCCAAGGACAATGGCAATGGGTTTTGATCCTACTGCATGTACTGACTTTGTGGAAGCCTAGTCTGTTTGGATGCTCAACTTCCTAGTCCTGGATGGAGGGGAGAGGACCTTGGATTTCCCACAGGGCAGGGAATCCTGACTGATCTTTGGACTTGAGAGGGAGGGGAAGGGAGATGGGGGGAACAAGAGGGAAATGGGAGGAGGTGGAAACTTTTAATTAAATAATAAAAAAATTAAAAAAAGAAAAGAAATGGGACACTGTTGCCCCTTCAGCTGAGGGGTTTGAATAATTGTCACATTTCAAGTGTTATTGTGTTTCTACATTAGTCTAAATGTAGAGAATAAAGCTGGAGGAAATATTTATCTGATGAATTTCAAACAATTCAGACATCAAGATGAAAAGCGCATTAAAATTTTAAATTTCCAAGTGAGAGTCTTATATTCACTAATTATAGTAATGTGATATGAGAATACAAAACCCACACAGAATTTTCAGTCTGCAGCTTGGTGCTACAGTCTTGGAGTGAATGAAAAAGATCCAGTATATGAAAGTTTATGGAAAAACATGTTTTTCATAAATAGAAAACTAAAAGAAGGTGGGTGTATATTTATTTGCTGAAACAGAATTTAAAAACCTAAAATGAAATTTTAAAAAAGACTAGTATGTAACAGAAAAGGAATGAAGTTAGGTGGATCCTATTTCTCAATTTTATGTCTGAAAGACTGAATACATTGAACAAGAGAAACATGTTATAGTGGGATAAAATTTGATTCATATTTACATAGCTTCGTTTTGTTGGCTAAGATCCCCTCTCCCTGCACATCATGATTCTGCTGTGTAAGCAATCCCAGTGCTGTGGCAATACACTTAGCTGAAAACAGAAGTCACTTGAGGAAACACTGTGGGGTCTTGATCCCTCACCTGCAGATGTTTATCCTAAGTTCTCCAGCATGTCCCACAGATTCAGAATGTGTTGTCCCTCTCATCCAACAAAGTATACATTTATCAGTGGGGCTATCCCAAGCAAAGAGATTTTTGTTAGTGCATGTGGAGGAATCATGTATATCTTAAAAGTAGCAATAAACTCCAATATACTCAGGCACCACCCTGCTGATTTTCAATATAAAGTATTTTCTGTATGTACCTGGGACCCCATGAATCTTGCTTGGGAACCTTGTCTAAGAGGAGCTGTGGAGGCTGACCTGAACTCTGCAAGTGCTAACACAGACAGGAGTCATTATTGCTGTTTGAGTGGTTGATGTAGGATTCCTCTCTGTATGCTTTGAATGCCATTGATTAATTAAAGTCTGCCTGGGCCTGTGACAGGGAGCTCGGTAGGAAAACTAAACTGAATGCTGGGAAAAATAAGGTGGAATCAGGCAGAAGTCATGTAGCCAGTGCATTGGGGCAAATAATATGGTTTCTGTGTGATTGTTTTGGGGCTGACAAGCCGAATATGAACTAATAGCCTCCCACCTAAAAGTGGCTCCAATTAGTCCTGTAGTTGATGGAGGCCAGCTCTCAAAGGGTGACATGCATGGAGATGGGAATTTGTTTCATCATATTTTCACCCTTGGAGTTGAAAAGGTATAAGTACATAATCATATATTATGTTTGTGGGAAATCTATTAACTCTTTTATTTTATTTTGAATGTAATCTTTATATATTTAGATTTTATTTTTGTTTATGAACCATATATATTTTCACTAAAAATAGTAA
>NW_026068465.1:0-1182 GCF_014885135.2 Alexandromys fortis | reverse complement strand
GTACAGAGATTTTATTCTAAAGAACATAACTAAATGCATTAAACTATCTAAATTAGGCATATAATATATGACATATATTCATACATGAAATATTTTCTATAAACTGAAAAGATAGTTTGTATTTAGAGGTTATTCTGCCATCTACATGTCTTTCTGTAAAGTTACATCTAATGTAAATAATCCTGTTTTATTTTAAATACAGTTTCAGAAGCAGAGATCATATGCCTACTCTTTTCTCTGAGTTAACTGCATATTCCTTTGCTGGTCACCTCATGCAGTCAGTGTTAACGGTAATAGACATCTGAGCATGCTTCTCCTGAAACAGGTTTGAGCACAATGAGCAATATAATGCAGTTCTTGGATGAATTGCAACTCTCTGAAAGAAGAGCACCTGATGTTCTTGTCCTGGTACCGAGTTACATGCTGCTTCTCACATTATGAACTGATAAATCTTTAATTGAGTATTCCATAAAGGATTCTATCATGCATCATGGTATTTTTTATATTATTTAATGACTTAAAATATGCAAGAATTTTGCTTAAACTTACAATCTCTAGAGACTGGTACCATTTTAAGGTCTGAATGTCAAAATATCCCCTTTATCTTCTGTCAAATATATAAAAANATTTCTGTGTGATTGTTTTGGGGCTGACAAGCCGAATATGAACTAATAGCCTCCCACCTAAAAGTGGCTCCAATTAGTCCTGTAGTTGATGGAGGCCAGCTCTCAAAGGGTGACATGCATGGAGATGGGAATTTGTTTCATCATATTTTCACCCTTGGAGTTGAAAAGGTATAAGTACATAATCATATATTATGTTTGTGGGAAATCTATTAACTCTTTTATTTTATTTTGAATGTAATCTTTATATATTTAGATTTTATTTTTGTTTATGAACCATATATATTTTCACTAAAAATAGTAAATCAAATGCCTTAACAGGACTCTAGATATTGCCATATCACCTAAAGCATTTCATGCCATTGTGTCAAGTAAGTTATTGATCACTAGAATAGTGCATAGGAAAAACTTGTACTGTTATATATCCCAGAGAAAACAATCCACGTTTAAAAAATGGCACAATATCTCTCTCAAATAAGATAGGTAATCTTATCATATGTAATGTTATTGGGGAGAGTAAAATGTTTGTCAACCAAGTTTGACCCACAGATATACTAAG
>NW_026068464.1:324061-325932 GCF_014885135.2 Alexandromys fortis | reverse complement strand
ACTCATATGAGCCTTACAAACGTTACTTTATTTTCTACATCACTGACACACAGCAGGTGAGATACAGAAATCTGTGTTTAAAGCAGCATACAGGTACTCCATCTTTACCTGATCTTATCAACTGGACTGGGGCTGACACACTTTCTCTGAAAAGGGTCAGATGGTAAAGCTTTTAGGCTTTGTGGACCAGGCACCATCTCCATTGCACACTCATTCCCTTCTCTTTCTTTTTCTTTTTCCTAACAACCTTGCAAAGACAGGAGTACTCTTCTTGGTTTACGTACCACATGGAAACAGGCTGTGGCCTGTAGGCTATGGAGTCCTCACTCCTAAGCTATACTACCATGTGCACTCTGAGATCAAGCCCTAAATGTTTACTTCTATCCCAAGAATACCTACCACAGTACTGAACATAGAGAAAATGCAAACATAGGCAACTTAGAAACAATGAAGAAAGAGAAGAGAAAAATGGACAGGTTGGGGCTGGCAGGCATTTCCTAGGGAGATCTAGTACACTGTCTAGGCCAGACCAACAGGGGTTTACAGATAGCAGGGAGAGACAGCTTGTCACAGTCAGGGCTTCCACCCACTTCCACCTTCAGGTCCTAAATTTCGACTCTGCTACCATGGGCCACGTGCTGGTGCTTGCTGCTGCCTGGGGCCCATAAAAAGGGGAGATGGCTTCTTCGGGGCTGCTTGTACTCTGTGTCATTGCCATATCTTACTATATGGCTTTCTCACCATCAGCTTTCTCACAAACTTCTGGCTTGTGGGTAGCAGCTGCCTCTGGAGGTAAGAATAACCTGGCAGACACAGATGGACCTGCCCAACCACTCTAAGTACTTCCCAAACAGCGGCCAGGAAACCTCCCTAACAATTTCTGGAAGGAGGAAGCAGTTTCTCCCGATGTAATGTGACTCCAGATACTGATTGAGAATGAAGGGAGGGAGGAGTGAGCAGCTGGGATGCTGCAGAGCCATACTCAGAAGTACAAGGATACCAGGGAGCGCAGCATTGCCTGTGGAGCCAGGAATGTGGACAGCATCTCTTGCAACAACAGTCTGAGGTCAGCACCATCTGGCACAAGAGAGGGGTGACTTTCCTCTGGCATCCCCAGGTTAGCACTAGCAGCTGCCCCAATGACACTGGCTTGCCAGGCTGGGAGAATGCAAGGATGGAGAGTAGGGTAGAGGTGCTCGCTCATGTCCGTGAAGAGTGGAGGCTCCCACGGGAGACTGGCTCCATGTGGAGGCACCTCCTTCCTCCTCTTTCACATGTTGAGATCCCAGAATAATTCACTGCAGTGTTCTTTGTCAAGTCCCTGCCACCCCACATTCACCCCCCCATCTTTATAGAAGAAAAAAGAGGAACAAATGGTCCCCTGGGCTTTGTAACCAAGCAAGCAGATGCTTCCAAAGGAAGGTAAGTGTCAGATGCGCAACCGTATGACTGAGGAAAACACATTATCTAACTGAGCTCCACTGCGCCGCAGCAGGCCCTCCGTCTCAGATGAGTAAGAGGTAAAGGATGCAAATGATGTGCTAAAAGCAGGCTCTGATTAGAGATAGGACAGGAGCAGCGTCAGGGCCCTTCACCTACAGTCTGCCCTTATGGCTGTGATTAGGGATGGGGCAGGGGCAGCATCAGGCCCTTCACCTACAGTCTGTCCTTATCTGCCAGAAGAGCCAACAGTGTGTGGGGCATGACACAAAGGTACAAGGAACAGCTCATGGAGGAAAGCAATGACAATTTTGGGAAACACTTTGGAAAAGAGCAAATGAAACCCCAGGTTTTAAGGCAGCCATTCCACAGAGTGCCTGAGGAGTCTGTTTCTGAAGAAGGCAGTTCATAACTAAGTGAAAACCTGGCAG
>NW_026068464.1:317447-320565 GCF_014885135.2 Alexandromys fortis | reverse complement strand
CACGGCAGTCACTGCTGTGGATGTGGCAGCTCATGACCTCACTCAAATCTCTTAACCTGTGGAGACTTAGCTTCCTCATCAGCAGGAAATTATGATATCGGTAAACTTTTTAAAAGAATTGCAAAAAACAATGAGGATAAACCACAAAATGGAAACATCAGTCATCAGTTATGAGTAAAGAGATAATCTAAGAAACCAATCAGCTGGGCATGATGTCACAGGTCTTTTATCCCAGCACTAGGGAGGCAGGGCCAGGTGGACCTTTGGATCTCTGTGAGTTTGAGGCCAGCTTGGTCTGTATCGCGGCTTCCAGGCTGGGCTAAAAGTAAGACCCTGTCTCAAAATGAAACAAAATTTAACATGAAACCTGGTCACAGATGACATTACAGTACCAAGCGCCGTCTGACTATCTGAACAGTGAGCTTAAGCATCACTTTATCCAGGGACCAAATAATGGTGACACTGACAAGATAATTGGGATGGTACTGGAATCGACATGCGTGAAGAGGCGCTTGCGCGTCAAAATTGGCACGCGTGCCAGAATCTGCACACATGTCAGAATCGACATGCATGTAGAGATGCACGCACGCAGAAAAACACACGTGTCAGAATCTGCACGCGTGTCAGAATCAACACCCGCACAGGCGCTTGCCTCACGTGTCCGAATAGACATGCGTGTATTAATAGGCACATGTGCATGAAAACACACACAGGTCAGAATCAACACGCGTGCCAGAATCACCCTATGTAGAGGAGCACGCATGTCAGAATCGGCATGCGTGTGAAAAGGAACACATGTGTCAGAATCGACACTTATGCCAGAATCGGCACGTGCGCAGAAAAGAACACATGTGTCGGAATCGGCGCGCGCACAGAAAAAAGCACACGTGTCATGATTGACACGTAAACCAAAAACGACATGCGAGTAGGGCGCTCGTGTGTCACAATCGACATGCGTGCCAGGATAGACATGGCACGCGTGTCAAAAAGAACAAATGTGCGGGAAATGACACGCGTGTCAGAATCGGCACGTGTGCTGAAACTATCACATGTGTCAGAAGCGACACAACACATGTGTCAGAAATGACACAACACATGTGTCAGAACTGACACGCGTGTCGGTGCCGGCATGCGTGTCAGAATTGGCACGCGTGCTGAAAATAACACATGTGTCGAAAATGACAGCGGGCCAGAATCGACACACATGTCAGAATTGGCACGCGTGCTGAAAAATAACGCATGTGTCGGATATGACACGCGTGTCAGAATGGGCACTCCTGTAGAAAAGAGCACATGTGTCAGAAATCGGCACGTGCACAGAAAAAAAGCACACGTGCCATGATCGACACGTGACCCAAAACCGACACGGCGCTTGTGTGTCCCAAGAACGACACATGAACCAAAACCGAAACGTGACCCAAAACCGACACGGCGCTCGTGTGTCCCATGATGGACACGTGAACCAAAACTGACACGCGTGTAGAGGCGCTCGTGTGTCAGAATCAAAATACGTGTCAGGATAGACACGGCACGCGTGTCAAAAAGAACACATGTTCTGGAAATAACACACATGTCAGAATCGGCACGCGTACTCAAAATAACACGTGTCGGAAACGACACGCGTGTCAGAATCGGCATGCATGCTGAAACGATACGCGTGTTCCGACACGCGTCGCGTGTCAGAATTGGCACGCGTGCTAAAAATAACACATGTGTCGAAAATGGCGCAGGTGTCAGAATTTGGCACGCGTGCTGAAAATAACACATGTGTCGTAAAATACACGCGTGTCAGATTCAGCACGCGTGTGGAAAAGAGCACATGTGTCGGAAATCGGCACGTGCACAGAAAAAAAGCACACGTGCCATGATCGACACGTGACCCAAAACCAACACGGCGCTCGTGTGTCCCATGATTGACACGTGAACCAAAACCGATACATGTGTAGAGGCGCTCGTGTGTCAGAATCGATATGCGTGTCAGCATAGACACGGCACGCATGTCAAAAAGAACACATGTGCCGGAAAATGACACGTGTGTCAGAATCGGCACGCGTGCTGAAAATAACACGTGTGTTGGAAATGACACAACACATGTGTCGGGAATGACACGCGTGTCAGTGCCGGCATGCGTGTCAGAATTGGCACCCGTGCTGAAAATAACACATGTGTCGGAAATGACACACGTTATAATCGGCACGTGTGTAGAAAAGAGCACATGTGTCAGAAATCGGCACGCGCACAGAAAACAGCGCACGTGCCATGATCGACACGTGAACCAAAACCGACATGCGTGTAGAGGCGCTCGTGTGTCAGAATCAACATGTGTGTCAGGATAGACACGCGTGTCAGAACCGGCACGCGTGCCACATATGTCGGAATTGGCATGCGTGTAGAAAGAACACATGTGTCGGAATCGACACGCGCACAGAGAAACGCGCATGTGTCAGGATCAGCACGCGTGCCAGAATCGCCATGCGTGTAGAGGAGCACGCATGTCAGAATCGGCATGCATGTCTGAATCGCCATGCGTGTCAATCGGCACATGTGTCAGAATCGACACGTGTGAAAATCGGCATGCTATTTGGGAGGAAGAAGGGCAAACAACAAGAGTCAGGGGGTCTGGGGAGGGCACTTAGAGGAGGAGTAAGAACAATGTAGAGTAATGTGAATATGGAAAATGCCATAATGAAACCCATATGTTAACTTAAAAACTAATTTTAAAATACATAGAAAAGCAAGAGCCCTGTTGGTCACCTCCAGACAACTAGAAGACAATGGAGATGAAGTGCAGTTCAAGCCACCCAAAGTTCCACAAGAAGCAGGCTTGACACCCATTTAGGGGCACTACCCTGATTGCTGTGTTTCTATTATTTGCTTAAGAATGCTAAAAGCTAAGTTATCCTGGCAGCTCTAGGGTAAGCACCGAAGCCAGAATGTCACAGAGAAGGTGCGACATTCCCACATGTGAGAAGCAAGTACACTGTTGGTGTGTAGTATAAACAAGGGAGAACTTACGTGCCAAAGTGACTAAGAAAAGCAGCGATGTACTCTCTCCTTTTGTGATATCCTTGAATCACATACTGTACCTGGAATGGGAACCCAAAGCTGAAAATCAGTA
>NW_026068464.1:291088-309213 GCF_014885135.2 Alexandromys fortis | reverse complement strand
TTAAAACCAGATCAGGTTTCCCTGCTGGCCAGAGGCTCCTCTTGCAAAATGCCCTCGTTCTGTTTCCTGGCTTCTGCCAGGGGCCAAGATCCCTCTCACCCCTCAGACGGGTCTTCAGGAAAAGAACCAGGTTCCCTGTTTGCCAGGGACCTCGCCAACCAAAGGCCTACCTCTTTGATTTAATTGTCCTGGGGCGATCTGCTCTCAGTGTTGCACTGGTCCCTGCCACCTGCGTTGCCTGCCACTGTGTCAGTACCCGCCGGTCCGGCCGCCGCTGTGCATCTACAGGACCTGGCGGACCTTCATGCTGCGCAGGCGCACTCTGGTCTGGGCACCCAGGATGTATTTTGTTAAGGTAGGCATTGGTATTCCTGTCTATCACAATTGCTCTCATGCTCTGGGCTGTAGGGACGTCCTCGGAGCAGCCAACACTGGGTGACCCTGTTGTAGGCTTCAGCTGGTGAGAGTGTTGACCTGTTACCATATGTGGACCAAAGATGCCATGGCCTCCCATTCTCTCGGGAGCAGGGGCACCCCATTCTTCTGGTATAACCAGCTCCCAGAACATCCATGAGCTAACTGCATTCCCTGCACAGTATATTCCGACTCTTCTGGGATGCACCTTGTAGGAGAATCCTATTGGTCGATGGGTCCCATTCAGAGAAGTAGCCAAGGTTGATTCTACCACCAGGACCTGTATGCTGGATGCTGCAGTATCTGGGGTATGCTCCAGGATCCTTTGTCTGGAATGGGAAACTTGTAGGATGCGCATGTGCAGCTAGGCTGGTACAGTAGCATGGAGTATCTTTCTCCTGCAGGTTTGTTTAAAAGCAAGTTAGAACCCAGACACCAAGAGCAGAGCCAGTAGGACCCCTAGGCCTGGACCCAACCATGCTTAATAGTGCTCATGTGTGTTCTGCAGGCAGATGTAATGGGAGCATTTGATATGCCATTCCCCAGGACAAACTCATGGAGGTTGTTGCCAATATGATCAGACACCCAGAGAACATGTACTGTGTCCGCCAGTATGCAGTGGTTCAAAGAGATCGCCAAGGCCAAGTCCATAAGTCCTTCAGGAGAGAGGTAACATCATAGTGAACTCTTATCTATGCTGAGAGCATGTTGCTGGCACGGGCCTTCTCATACCATGGATATCTGGGATCTGTCAGTAACACAGCTGAGGCTGTGATAGGTTCGCACTTCTGGCAAGTTCATACGATGGCGTGTCTATGGTTTGGGTGTCCATGGCGCCAACGATCATTTGTCTGACCCCATCCTGCCTCCCTCTATGGGACTCTCAGTGGAGCTTCCCCTTCCAGGAGCTATCTGCAGCTATCCTCCCTTGCTCTGGAACAGCTTGTTGATTTGTACATCCAATGTCCTTTTCAGTAACAGGTGGGGTCTGCAGGTTTAAACGGGGAGGAATTTGCACAGAGTTTTGGCCTGGAAGAGGCGCAAGGTGGCTTCCTTCCCCTGTATGTAGGACACACAAGACTCACAGGCAAACATTTAACTCTTCGTGTGTGGTATGTGCAATGGCTATGTGCTTCTGCACCAAGGGCATATTCGTAATCACTATACCCGACTGATTCCTTCCCTGCTCTGGCCAGAGCAACCACCATGGTGCCTCTATAGAGGTTACAGGACAATGTGTAGGAGCTAATTTTCTCCATCCACTATGTGGATCTGGGAATAGAACTTAAGTCAGTAGGTTTGGTGGTAGGTGTCTTCACTTACTAAACCATTGCACCAACCCCAAGTAAATACCTGAAGTTACCTATTTCTCTCTGAGAGCCCTCGGTAGTGCCGTACACATTCTGACATTTTGCCAGTTTGTTATTCAGTTCAAATCTTTTTTGTTTATTAATTACATTTTTTGGTAACCTCTTGGTTCTTTAGAAGCATGTTACTTAATTATTTTGAAAATGCAGACATTTTCTATCTATCTTGCTATTCTTTCCTAGGTTATTTCTTGTACTTTAACTACTCTGGGTGGCTTTACTCCTGGCACTACAGCAAACCCACTTGGCACACAGGTTTCTTGTTTATTTTGTGCTATTGTATGTTAAATGTACATAATAATGGGTTTCATTATGACATCTTTATACTTGTATATAATGCATTTTGACCATATTCACACATGCAACCTAACATGAGAAGTTTTAAGGTTCAACACCAATGTGCAGTCTGAACAGATGATGGAACAGAAATATGACAAGTTTGAGGATAGCCAAGGTTACTTAGAGACTCCAGTGTTCCTGTCTCCGTTCCAGACCTAGTGCTGTAGGGACATACAAGGTTACATCACCCCTGGCAGGCTTGGAATTGTCCCTGTGCTATCCGTAGATGGTGCTGTATTCCTCCAGTGACATCCTGTCTGGAGACATGGGTCTTGGTGACCACTGGATAAAAAGCAGGCATCCTAGAGAGTCTTGCAGAAAATGTCATTTCCTCCCTATTCCTGACAGCTCTTTCTCCTGTCTGCACACTGCCTCTGTGGAGAAGTCTGGGTGCTGCTTGTGTTGTGATTGTCAGTAATCACAACATTATGGGGGTATCTGACCTGTGGAGAGAGCTGACTGTCTTCAAACCTGCTGTTTCTGTGACTCTTCCTGCTGGGATGCTAGATTCTCTCTTTTCCTTACAAGACTCTACCATGGAGTGGCCCTACATACATTGTTGTATTGTTCAACTGTACTGAGCAAGTCCCAGCCAGAAAACCATGTCCCCTCTGGTTCCCCTCAAGTATTGACTTCTTTGCTGCAGCTCTCCGCCATGTCTGACTTCCAGCCATACATGGACAAGTTCGTGACACATCTGCAGGAGTCCGATGCCAGCACACTGAGGAACTCGGTTGTCATTGAGCAGGTCCTGGGGCTTCCCACTCGTGGGCCACACCTGGTGGGGCCTTTCCTCCTCTACTTTGCTGTTTGTTTCAGTGCAGGAATGTGACCAACATGCTTTTTCGTGGAGAGTTCCCATGACCAAGGCCACTCTTCCTGGTGGCAGTCCCCATGACATGACCAAGGTCCCCCAGTAGCTACTAAGGTGGGCATGCTAAGACTCTTGCTTTGAAGTGCCCTTTCTACCCTTCCGTCCCCCATAATCCAGCTGACCCATTCGTGAGCTGTAAAAATATCTCCTCCCTCAGTTTTGACCTTGAGACCATAAGACAATTCACCCACTTTGGGTGGACAAGTTGGCCTTGTTCTGTGGTCCTCCTCTTGGTCCATTATGTCAGAAGCAGTGTTTCCCGATGCCACACACAGTTGCTGTAGGGACATACGAGGTTACGTCACTGTTCTGTAAATTATGTACCCCCATCACCTTGAGTCAGACTCAGCCTAGTCATTACAAGGACACTTGGCCCTGCCCCCACCTCTACTTTACCGTGAATGCTCAGTCTTAAAGGGGCATCTGGTAGCAACCTGCTGCAATATTCCACATGCTCACACCCGTCTGTCTACCTGTGTCTGGTTTTCTAGAACTTCTCTCTGAATGAGGCCAGTCGCAGCCTGTTCAACTTCTTCCAGCACTTTGTGCGTAACAGCATCATGAAGATTGGCAGCAGGTGGGCACAGGCATGGGGCAAGTGGGCAGAGGCTGGGCTGGTACAGGTAGGTAGAGACCATCCTGACTGCTGAGCAGACTTCCTGCTAAATGGCTACAGTTTATCTGACCTCCT
Organism: Alexandromys fortis; assembly: GCF_014885135.2. Taxonomy (NCBI): domain Eukaryota; kingdom Metazoa; phylum Chordata; class Mammalia; order Rodentia; family Cricetidae; genus Alexandromys; species Alexandromys fortis. The sequence goes on along the minus strand of NW_026068464.1, from coordinate 305,528 downwards.
CCCCACTTCCCTTTGTAGAATTTTCTTGCCCTCTGCTGGCTGGGCCACAGGGCTTCCTACACATGACGCCTTGGGAGTTCCTAGCTAAGCTTGGCTCCATTGAAGTTAAAAATTTTGGATGCTTGTAGCTCCTGTTGTCATTTTAACAAAGTTGCAGGGGCACCTCACCTGTGCAGCCAGGTGCAGGACATGTGTAGCATCAACAAAGAGAATGCAGTGCCCGTGGCTGGGTCCCCCTGAAACTCCCGTGAGACTGGCTCTGCTGGAGCTGCCTAATAACCCATCAGCCCTCAAAGACCTGTCTTGTGTGTCTGGATTAGATGTGAGGTTGAGTGTTTGAGCATTTGCTTGGACCTTCTGCACCCAAAGTGCCCCCCTAGAGAATGGAACTCTGCAAATGCACTTGGCTCCTTTTTTGCTGGACTCATAGGAGCCCCCAGTGAGTGCCAGTCAGAATGGGATTCCAGGCTCACACCCCGGTCTATTAGAGATGATGTCAGGTAGGAGAAGAAATGTCTGATTATCAGAAGTCACGATATGTATTAGGATATGATTGGAAATGTTAAATGTGCATACTAGGAGACCACAAGCTGCAACTGGGTGTGTTTCCACAAACACAACAAAGGGTGCTTCTGAGTCCTGATAGTACTGAGCACAGGTTTGTGAGTCTGTCCACGTGGTAGGTAACTTAGTCCTTGTGTGGATCAGCCTGATACACTGAATAGTCAGATCTGTGTGCGCTGTGCTGGAGAGCTTCCTGACAGTTACTCCAGCAGAGGGCTCTGAGCCAGTTCGAGGGGTTAAAGGTCAGCTCACACCAACTCTTCTTCCTTCGGTGAGTTTCCTGTCCTGATCATGTGAAGGCCCCCACCCCTGCCAGCACCCACATATATGTTTGATTGAAGGGTGCCATTGTGTTCTCTGTGAAGAAAGCACACCTGGAAAGTTCCTGCACTAACAATCTGTTACTAATTGTCTCAAATAAATATTCAGTCCAAGAGCCTAATTCTTTCTTGTTTAAAATTTAAAACTTAAGAAAAGCCTGGAGTCAGTGAATGGGGATGTATCCCTAACACCCAGGTTATAATAGGAGTTGGGGATGGGAGAGATAAGGGCAGTACTTAATTTGGTGTCCTTTTAGGTCTTGACAACTGACAGTGGTAGATAATACTGTTTTTATGTACTCTTTGAGCATGTCTACAGAAGGGTGTCTGTGTATGTTCATGTATGTCTGCATCCATATTTACACAGGGGGGTTTGTCAAATGTGAGCGTAAGCCCACACGGCTGCTGCTTCTGACCTTAACCACTCCCTCCCAGGTGCTATGTCCAGTGCCACGGCATCCCCCAGGGCTCCAGCTTGTCCACCCTGCTCTTCAGCCTGTGTTTCAGAGACATGGAGAACAAGCTTTTTGCGGAGGTGCAGCAGGACGGGTAAATGCTTCCTTTTACCCCTCCAAGGGTCCGGGTCATGAGTTGACATAGCTGTACACGTCATGTTTCTAGCTCACTGGGTGGGTGCTACAGTTGCTTCGTGTCCAAGATGTAAAGGCCATTGGTGAAAAGCTGTGACGTGCCCCATAGCTATTTCTGTCAGGAAGACAGTAAAGCTGTTTTATCACTTTGTTTTGTCTTTGTGCGTTCCCATATTTAAAGTCTTTTAGGTTGGATCCCTTACAGGTGGATTCTACGTGAAGCCTGTCAGTGTGTCTCATTTTAGGCTGCTTTTACGCTTTGTGGATGACTTTCTATTGGTGACACCTCACCTGGTCCAGGCAAAAGCCTTCCTCAGGTAGGGACCGTCATGCCCAGGTTTCTGCTGTCATGATCACGGTGGATGTATGGCTGAGGTCTGTAATTCCGCTTGCCTGGAGCTTGTGTTGTCACCTCTACTGAGTGGCAGGGGCATCTTACCTATGCGGCCAGGCATGGGACACCTGCAGTACCAAGGAAGACAGTACGGCACCCATGGCTGGTCCAGCTTGGTCTCACCGAGGACACAGTGTGGTGGGGGACCAGGCCAATGCCAGTATTTGGAAAGTCTTCAGATGAGACAACAGACAGTAACTCCCATGCCCCCCAACTGAGCCCACAGAAGGGCTGTTTGCAGAAGCCTGAGGCACTAAGCCCTTCTGGGAGATGTGACCACAGCTGTCTTGGTTAGGCTTTCTATTGCCGTGAAGAGACACCATGACCACAGCAACTCTTTTTTTATTAATTTAATTGTTTTTATTTATTTTACATACCGGCCATTTCTCCCTTCCTTCTTTCCTCCGGTCCTCTTTCTCATCTACCCTCCCCCCATCCAGTCCTCCATCTGCATTTGGAAAGGGGCCAGGCCTCACCATGGTCCTGCACAAAGCCTGGCGCATCAGGTTGAGACAGGACCAGGTAATCCAGGATGGGGAACAAGTTAGCAAAAATAAGCTAAGTTCCAGGGAAAGGTCCTGCTCTCACTGTTAGTAGCCTTACTAAGAGACCAAGCTACACGATTGTCACACACATGCAGAGGGCCTAGGTCAGACCCATATAGGTTCCCGGACTCACAACAGCAAGTCTTATGAGGCCGGCTTACAGTTTCAGAGGTTAGTCCATTATCATCATGGTGAAAACATGGCAGTGTGCAATCAGACATGGTGCTGGAGAGGTAGCTGAGAGTTCTGCATCTGGATCTGCAAGCAACAGGGAGTAAACTGTACCACAGTAGGCACAGCTTGAGAATAGGAGACCTCAAAGCCTGGATCCAATGACAGCTTCCTCTAACAAGACCACACCTCCTAATAGTGCCACTCCCTATGGGCCAAGCTTTCAAACACGTGAGGGCCATACCTATTCAAGCCACCACCTGGAACTAGCTCTTGTAGACCAGGCTGGCCTCGAACTCACACAGATCTGCCTGCCTCTGCCTCCCAAGTGCTGGGATTAAAGGCGTTCACCACCACCGCCCAGCCATTCCTGACAACTTTAAGACTTCATATCACACCAGGAAGAACAGGTGCTGGGTGAATAAGTCCATGGCTCTGTACAATAACCTTTTCTTTATGGATTGTTAGGAAGAGACCAGAGAAATTGGATTTACTAAACATTGGTGTTTGAGATATGGCTTTTCCATCAGGAGTGCTCTTTTTTCTTACATAATATTCATACCAGTGAATTGTAGTGTGTATTCCAGGCTATGTTTATAGTATGTAGAGATTATGTCAGGGTTATTGGCAGTTCTGGTTGTAAAGTTAATTTTTGTGGCTCAAGCTAGAATTGAGCACTGTGGCCCTTCCTCAGAGCAGGGACCATCAGCTGAGGTTCCCCAGCCACTACAGAGTTTGAGGGCTTCCTCAGGTCACATATTATAGAAGAGCCCCCCGTAGGCACTGTAAAGTTTGTAGACTTCCCTTTAGGGTACTTGACAAGAAGAAAAATAAAAATCTGAAAGTGATTAATTAAACTGAGCCCTCAGAAGCTGTCACCAATGAGGTACTGGTGTTTCCAGTATCCACTGGCCTGTCTGGCGGACACACTAGATGCTGTCCAGTTCCAGATCTGGGCTGGAACCAGGACTCTGTACAGGCTGCCTGCACTTTCTATCATAGTGTTCTTGAGCCCAGTAGGCTGTGCGTGTCAAGGTCAGTAGAATCAGGTAAGAACAGCCCTGTAATGGCCCTGCCATGTACGTGGCTATGTGACCAGTGGGCAGCGGCCCCTAGACAGAAGACACTGCTGCTGTTGAGGAAAGTTCCAGAACTCAGTTCTGCCCCTACGACCTTATCAGGAAAGTGACTCTATCAATTTCAGGTCACTAGGTGACAGGACCACTAGATGGGGCTATCCATGGACACCTGAAGGAAAGATTTACTGCAAGGAGCTGGCCAGGGCAGCTGCAAGGACTGACTAGTCACAAGGGTCTGGAGTGGAATGCCACCAGATGGGTGGCATCAGGTGGCCACACCCATGGGACAGGAGCCACACCACTGCCAGGCTGCCATTGTGAGTTCACCCTGAGAAAGGGTACAAGTTGCCTTTGACTCACCAGGGAGGTCTGTCCCATAGGCAAGCAGTCTGTTTAGCATTTGTTGGTAGGGGAAGCAATCAGTGCCTGCAGACACCTCAAAGTAGCAACAAGAAAGCAGGCTTTTGGGGTCATAGGGAGAAGATGCCCTGCCACATGGATGCTAAGATATGACCAACAGAGAGTCATGTGACTCTTTCTACCTGTTTGATGCCAGCCTATTTTGTTCTGACCTGGCCCTATTGTTCTATCATTTACACAGAAGACAGGAGCTAGGCGACAGTCCAGAGCAAGACTGTGCCTGATGTTCCATTAGGATGCCCTCAAGGACCCACTCTCTGGTCCCAGAAGACCTCATGTTCCCTCTCTTATCAGGGCCCTGGTCCACGGTATTCCTGAGTATGGCTGCACGATAAACTTACAGAAGACAATGGTGAACTTCCCCATGGAGACTGGTACACTGGACAGTGCAGCTCCACACCAGGTGCCTGCTCGCTGCCTGTTTCCCTGGTGTGGCTTACTGCTGGACACTCAGACTCTGGAGGTGTTCTGTGACTACACCAGGTAAGCACACCTGGTCACAATGAGGAGCCATGAGCACCCTCTGCTTCATGCTGTAGGTTGAGGATTTGAGTTCTTAGCTTCCTGCTTTAGCTGTCATGTTAGACAGTTGTAGCCATAACTCTCTCTTTCTTTTTTGAGAAAGTGTTTCTCTGTAGCTTTGAAGTCTGTCCTAGAACTTGCTTTGTAGACCAGGCTGGACTCAAACTCACAGAGACCCACCTGCCTCTGCCTCCTGAGTGTAGGATTAAAAGTATGCACCACCACTGTCCAGCTGCCATGTCACTTTCATGGTGATCCTGTATCCCGCTGGAGCCAAAGGCCAAGTTAATTTTTATAAGTTGACCTAGACATTGTATCACAGCAACAGAAAAGGAACAAATATAAATCAATAAAGTTTTACACCTGAATCAGTGATTCCATTAAATTGAAGAGAAATATAAAATCTAAAAGGGTTGCATCATTGTTTAAATTCATAGTGCAAGTGTTACAGCTCTGGGGGGAGGGAGTTATCCTGACTGTCAGAAGTCAGACTATAAATACAGCTATGAAAGGAAGGTAGTCTGGATATTTACAGCTGTGTGGAGAAAGATACCCTGATCTGATGTGGGATTCCCCTCTGTGTGCTGTGATTACCATTAATGAATAACGAAACTGCCTTGTCTTGTTGATAGGGCAGAACTTAGTTTGGCAGGGAGGGAAATCTGAACTTAATGCTGGTAGGAAGGGCAGAGTAAGAGAGATGCCATGGAGATGCTGAAGACAGATGCTGGGAATTTTACCCAGTAAGTCACAGCCACATGGCCATACACAGATTAATAGAAATGGGTTAACTTAATATGTAAGACTTAGCCAATAAGAAACCAGAGCTAATGGGCCAAGCAATGCTTTAATTTATACAGTGTTTGTGTGGTTATTTCAGATCTAAGCTAGCCAGGTGGCTGGGAACCAAACAAGCAACCTCCCTACAACACTGACTGTCAGAAGTCAGGCTGTACCTACAGTTGTGAAGAGAAGGTATCTTGTGATGTGGGATTCCCCTCTGTATGCTGTGAACATGATTTATTACCATTGGTAAATAAAAAAGTTGCTTTGGCCTGCAGCACAGCAGAATATAGTCAGGCTGGAAGAGAGAGAGAGAGAGAGAGAGAGAGAGAGAGAGAGAGAGAGAGAGAGAGAGAGAATAGGTGGAGTAAAAGAGATGTAGTTGTTCAAGCAGAAAGATGACAGAACCGAACATTACTGATAAGCCACAGCCTGTGCTGAGTTTAATAGAAATGGGTTAATTTAAGATGTAAGAATTAGTCAATTGTTACTTCTGCCCTGCTCCCTTAAGGGAGTTTGCCAGCAGAGGTGACCAAAGCTTCTCTGTTCCAATCCACTACAAAGTTTCTTATCACTCAGGTGAAATATCTTCAACCAAAACTCATTCAAGAAATTTATTTGGAAGGGAAGAATCCAGGAGAAGGGCTGTCTCTGCCAGGGCAGATGCCAACTGAACATGTACAGAACTTATATAAGACTTCTTAGTCACAGAGTATTCCCAGGGAGAAGATTCTCAGGGTGGGAATTGGTTAGACGACAATCCCTGATCTTGAACAATGCAGAGATTGACTGGATTTCATGCTCAGGGATTGGTAGATCTTGAGCTTAAGGATTAGCTGGTTTTGTGCTCAGTGGGTCAAGGGTAGAGTGTGTTTCTTTGGCTCTTGTTTTAGGGTCAAAGTGTGTTCTGTCACTTGCCTTTTATAGTCTTTTAAGTCTGGTTTCAGGGCTAGGTGTTTCTTTCATTGGCTCTGGATTGTCTTGGTTTTAGAGTCAGGATGTATTTCTTTGTCTCCAGTTTCAGAGTCAATATTATGTATTTCACTGGCTCTGATTTCAAAGTCAGGATGTGTTTCTTTGGCTGGGCCATTTACCCTACACACAGGACTTCATAAATTCATAAATTCATTTTACCATGAGTTTGTAAGTACAAACAGTATAAGAATGACATCATAATGCTTGAAAAGATTGTTAACACTGTCGACTTTATTTCTACAGAAGAAAGAGCCCTGTGTTGTAGGCAGAAGATCCTTGTTCATTCCTGGCTGCCTGGACCCGAAACAATCACACAGAAACTATATCAATTAAAACACTGCTTGGCCTATTAGCTTAGAATTCTTTTTTTTTGGGGGGGGGGGGGATTCGAGACAGGGTTTCTCTGTGGCTTTGGAGCCTGTCCTGGAACTAGCTCTTGTAGACCAGGCTGGCCTCGAACTCACAGAACTCACAGAGATCCGCCTGCCTCTGCCTCCCAAGTCCTGGGATTAAAGGCGTGCACCACCACCACCCAGCTAGATTAGAATTCTTATTAACTCACTCTGTTAAATTAACCCATTCCTATTATTTTGTATTTTACCACAAGACTTGGATTTACCAGTAAGTTTCCAGGGCATCTGTCTCCTTCAGCAGATGCATGGAGTCTGACTCCACTTTCTTTTCTCCTCTATCTCTGCTTGGAATTCCTGACTTACTCTATTCTGCCATGCCATAGACCCAAAGCACCTTTTTTTTTTTTTACTAAACAAAGGCAATAAAATACATTCACAGCATACAGAGGGGAATACCAAACCACTGCGAAGCTAATTATAAATGTTTTGGCTAAAGATCTGACGAAACACTTTATAATAAGAAGTCCTCTTTTTTATTTCAGGTAGTCAATGTCTACTGTAATATGCAAAGACTTTAAAAGGTTGTTGCACACAAAAATTTTACTCCTATATAAAGCACAAAATGTTATCACACTGAATACATTTTTAGGGTTTCTCTACAGTATGACTTTTTCTCATGATTTAGATTATTCATACATGCAAATGCTTTATCATGCCGATTACATTCATAGAGTTTATCCCCAGTGTGTGATCTTTAATGCATTTGAAGAGTACTGTGACTTACAAAGGCTTTACCACACTGATTACATTCATAGGGTTTCTCTCCAGTATGGGTTCTTTCATGCCTTTGAAGATCACTGTGAAGTGCAAAGGTTTTAAAACATTGATTACATTCATGGGGTTTCTCTCCAGTATGGCTTCTTTCATGACTTTGTAGATTACTGTGAAGTGCAAAGACTTTACTATACTGGTTACATTCATAGGGTTTCTCTCCAGTATGGGTTCTTTCATGCTTTCGGAGATAATTGTGACGTGTGAAGGCTTTACCACACTGATTACATTCATGGGGTTTCTCTCCAGTATGGGTTCTTTCATGCGTTTGTAGATTACTGTGACATGCAAAGGCTTTACCACACTGATTACATTCATAGGGTTTCTCTCCAGTATGGCTTCTTTCATGCCTTTGAAGATCACTGTGACGTGCAAAGGCTTTACCACACTGATTACATTCATAGGGTTTCTCTCCAGTATGGCTTCTTTCATGCCTTTGAAGATCACTGTGACGTGCAAAGGCTTTACCACACTGATTACATTCATAGGGTTTCTCTCCAGTATGGCTTCTTTCATGCCTTTGAAGATCACTGTGACGTGCAAAGGCTTTACCACACTGATTACATTCATAGGGTTTCTCTCCAGTATGGCTTCTTTCATGCCTTTGAAGATCACTGTGACGTGCAAAGGCTTTACCACACTGATTACATTCATAGGGTTTCTCTCCAGTATGGCTTCTTTCATGCCTTTGAAGATCACTGTGACGTGCAAAGGCTTTACCACACTGATTACATTCATAGGGTTTCTCTCCAGTATGGCTTCTTTCATGCCTTTGAAGATCACTGTGACGTGCAAAGGCTTTACCACACTGATTACATTCATAGGGTTTCTCTCCAGTATGGCTTCTTTCATGCCTTTGAAGATCACTGTGACGTGCAAAGGCTTTACCACACTGATTACATTCATAGGGTTTCTCTCCAGTATGGCTTCTTTCATGCCTTTGAAGATCACTGTGACGTGCAAAGGCTTTACCACACTGATTACATTCATAGGGTTTCTCTCCAGTATGGCTTCTTTCATGCCTTTGAAGATCACTGTGACGTGCAAAGGCTTTACCACACTGATTACATTCATAGGGTTTCTCTCCAGTATGGCTTCTTTCATGCCTTTGAAGATCACTGTGACGTGCAAAGGCTTTACCACACTGATTACATTCATAGGGTTTCTCTCCAGTATGGCTTCTTTCATGCCTTTGAAGATCACTGTGACGTGCAAAGGCTTTACCACACTGATTACATTCATAGGGTTTCTCTCCAGTATGGCTTCTTTCATGCCTTTGAAGATCACTGTGACGTGCAAAGGCTTTACCACACTGATTACATTCATAGGGTTTCTCTCCAGTATGGCTTCTTTCATGCCTTTGAAGATCACTGTGACGTGCAAAGGCTTTACCACACTGATTACATTCATAGGGTTTCTCTCCAGTATGGCTTCTTTCATGCCTTTGAAGATCACTGTGACGTGCAAAGGCTTTACCACACTGATTACATTCATAGGGTTTCTCTCCAGTATGGCTTCTTTCATGCCTTTGAAGATCACTGTGACGTGCAAAGGCTTTACCACACTGATTACATTCATAGGGTTTCTCTCCAGTATGGCTTCTTTCATGCCTTTGAAGATCACTGTGACGTGCAAAGGCTTTACCACACTGATTACATTCATAGGGTTTCTCTCCAGTATGGCTTCTTTCATGCCTTTGAAGATCACTGTGACGTGCAAAGGCTTTACCACACTGATTACATTCATAGGGTTTCTCTCCAGTATGGCTTCTTTCATGCCTTTGAAGATCACTGTGACGTGCAAAGGCTTTACCACACTGATTACATTCATAGGGTTTCTCTCCAGTATGGCTTCTTTCATGCCTTTGAAGATCACTGTGACGTGCAAAGGCTTTACCACACTGATTACATTCATAGGGTTTCTCTCCAGTATGGCTTCTTTCATGCCTTTGAAGATCACTGTGACGTGCAAAGGCTTTACCACACTGATTACATTCATAGGGTTTCTCTCCAGTATGGCTTCTTTCATGCCTTTGAAGATCACTGTGACGTGCAAAGGCTTTACCACACTGATTACATTCATAGGGTTTCTCTCCAGTATGGCTTCTTTCATGCCTTTGAAGATCACTGTGACGTGCAAAGGCTTTACCACACTGATTACATTCATAGGGTTTCTCTCCAGTATGGCTTCTTTCATGCCTTTGAAGATCACTGTGACGTGCAAAGGCTTTACCACACTGATTACATTCATAGGGTTTCTCTCCAGTATGGCTTCTTTCATGCCTTTGAAGATCACTGTGACGTGCAAAGGCTTTACCACACTGATTACATTCATAGGGTTTCTCTCCAGTATGGGTTCTTTCATGCCTTTGAAGATCACTGTGACGTGCAAAGGCTTTACCACACTGATTACATTCATAGGGTTTCTCTCCAGTATGGGTTCTTTCATGCCTTTGAAGATCACTGTGACGTGCAAAGGCTTTACCACACTGATTACATTCATAGGGTTTCTCTCCAGTATGGGTTCTTTCATGCCTTTGAAGATCACTGTGACGTGCAAAGGCTTTACCACACTGATTACATTCATAGGGTTTCTCTCCAGTATGGGTTCTTTCATGCCTTTGAAGATCACTGTGACGTGCAAAGGCTTTACCACACTGATTACATTCATAGGGTTTCTCTCCAGTATGGGTTCTTTCATGCCTTTGAAGATCACTGTGACGTGCAAAGGCTTTACCACACTGATTACATTCATAGGGTTTCTCTCCAGTATGGGTTCTTTCATGCCTTTGAAGATCACTGTGACGTGCAAAGGCTTTACCACACTGATTACATTCATAGGGTTTCTCTCCAGTATGGGTTCTTTCATGCCTTTGAAGATCACTGTGACGTGCAAAGGCTTTACCACACTGATTACATTCATAGGGTTTCTCTCCAGTATGGGTTCTTTCATGCCTTTGAAGATCACTGTGACGTGCAAAGGCTTTACCACACTGATTACATTCATAGGGTTTCTCTCCAGTATGGGTTCTTTCATGCCTTTGAAGATCACTGTGACGTGCAAAGGCTTTACCACACTGATTACATTCATAGGGTTTCTCTCCAGTATGGGTTCTTTCATGCTTTCGGAGATAATTGTGACATGCGAAGGCTTTATAACACTGATTACATTCATAGGGTTTCTCTCCAGTATGGGTTCTTTCATGCTTTCGGAGATAACTGTGACATGTGAAGGCTTTACCACACTGATTACATTCATAGGGTTTCTCTCCAGTATGGGTTCTTTCATGCGTTTGTAGATTACTGTGACATACAAAGGCTTTACCACACTGATTACATTCATAGGGTTTCTCTCCAGTATGGGTTCTTTCATGCCTTTGAAGATCACTGTGACGTGCAAAGGCTTTACCACACTGATTACATTCATAGGGTTTCTCTCCAGTATGGGTTCTTTCATGCCTTTGAAGATCACTGCGCCATGCAAAGGCTTTACCACACTGATTACATTCATAGGGTTTCTGTCCAGTATGGGTTCTTTTATGCTTTCGGAGTTCACTGTGACATGCAAAGGCTTTACCACACTGATTACATTCATAGGGTTTCTGTCCAGTATGGGTTCTTTTATGCTTTCGGAGTTCACTGTGACATGCAAAGGCTTTACCACACTGATTACATTCATAGGGTTTCTCTCCAGTATGGCTTCTTTTATGCTTTCGGAGTTCACTGTGACATGCAAAGGCTTTACCACACTGGTTACATTCATTGGGTTTCTCTCCAGTATGGGTTCTTTCATGCCTTTGTAGATCACTGTGACATACAAAGGCTTTACCACACTGATTACATTCAAAAGTCTTCTCTCCAGTGTATGTCTTTTTATGCATTTGAAGATTACTGTGATGTGAAAAGGCTTTATCACACTCATTTCCATCATAGGGTTTTAATTTAGTATGTGTTTTTTCATGCATGTGAAGATGACTGTCACATGTAATGGCTTTAATACATTGAGTATATACAGAAGTTTTCTCTCTAGTTTGACTTTTTTCATGCCTACAATGATAATGGTACATGTGAAAGCATTACTACATTTAATATATTGTTGAACGTATTTTATCTGTATGAATTAATTTTACAATTTAGTCCTATTTTAAAGAGGAATTATATGTTAACATTTTATTACCACGTTTACAATTTTGTTTTTCCCCTTTATTAAGGCTTGCTTTTTATTTTTAAAGATACATGATTCACATTTACAGAATCTTTTTTCTACATGAGAATTTTCGTGTATTTGAAGAGAACTGAAAAAACTCAGAGCTTTACCACTCTTATTGCATTCATAATATTTCCTCTACTGTGAGTGATACTACATTTGTTAAGTGAACTAGGTCAAACAAAAATATTTATACAGTCCTAGTACTCATGGTGCTTTTCTGAAATGTGAGATTGTTGATATATTAACAATGAGGCTATAAAACCAATTACTTATATACTTTTACATCAAATTCAACAACTATACTCAACATGGGGACTGCTACATATCTTCTGTCTATTCTGAGAGAGAGGTATGCTATATCGTTTCACACCCCTCTGCTCATGTGGCTGGTATCCAGAGTAACATATGATATACCTAGTAAAGGAAGAATAACCGATGCAAGATTTCCACATTGAGTTCACACTTTATGTCCTCATAGACTTGTGGCATCTGGATTAAGGCCTCTCCACAACAGCTACCCCTTGATTCATGACTCTAACTGCCCCTTCACTAAACTTAACACAGTCATAAGTATATGGGTTAAACTACCTTTTCTATGGACTATTAGTGCAATAGAGAGTTTTAGAGATATGCTTATCATCTTTTCAACATGGATATCTTTTATAATATGAATAATCTGAAATAAACAGACAATTTTACAGTATAGTTCTCATTGTATTATGATTCAAATGGTAATATAAGTTAAGACATTGTTTCCTTGACTTCTTTCTTAAAAGAATGACTTGCAAATGCAGTTTACCTATCTGAAATTAAGGTATAAGATTTTGTGAGAATTTAATAATTATCAATGCATGTTATTATTTACACTGCTGTTTTTGTTTAAAACATATAGGATACATTACAATTCTTCAGAGGTATATTTGTATATTTATAAATGAAAATTACCTCTCATGTCTTCTAGAACTTTGACAATGTTCTTCAACATTATGGTCTTCCCAACTGTATCCTAAAATATAGTGCCAGACATTATATATTAAAAATTGTAAAAAAAAAAATTTAGCTACCATTTGTAGCAAACCTTATAACCATGCCTGACTTATTTACCTCATTCTTCTTTCTCAATCATGTTACAAAAGAGCACCATTAACCAATAAACAGTTGTCCCCTTATTTGAAACATAAAAGATAATTCAGTCTTACCTATAGTAGTGAGGTTTCTGTAGGTCTCCACCATCACATCTTTGTAGAGATTCTTCTGGGAAGGATCCAGCAAAGTCCATTCTTCCCAAGTGAAGTTGACATGCACATCATCATAGGTCACTGTATTCTAAAATATCACATACATGTGTACAAACAAAAGCATGATTTTGACAACACTGTAAATGTATACTTCTTTGACAGTAAAGTCATATAATTCTGGTGCGCCCGATACTTATTCCATGACACAGACATCATAATTTAATCACCAAGTCACTTTAGAAGCAAAATGAATAGGAGGCTCACCTCTGTCATTTCTGAACCCTTTGAATGGGATATCACCTTGCAAGAGAAATGCCTACTAACCAACAATGAAAGATATGTAAACAGATCAAGAGTACTGAGTACAGATAAGAGAAACTGTATGAAAGATTAATTCCTAACTACAAAAAGAAAAATAAGACGAAAATGCCAGATGTATTGAATCATACCTCTAATCCTTGTACTCAGAAGGCAGAGGCATGTGTATCTATCTTCCTCTGAGTTGAATACCAGCCTAGTCTATGCAATCACTTCTAGCACAGCAAGAAATACATATTAAATATCTGTTTCACATAAAAACATCAAACAAATATAAAAGAAATAACTCATAGGTTTTTGCTGAAGTTTCTACAAAGAGGTATGCATTCACTTGAACTCTTTATTCATCTACCAGAAACCTGAAGTGTCCGAATTTTAACTGCAATGTAAATAACATTTTACTAAAAGCACTGTATGTTTAAAGTTACAAATTGACAAATGAAAACAATAGCAATTAATATGCTGATTATAAATAATCAACACAGATCAGGAAAAATAGATCAACAGTAAAGAGTCCTCCTGGTCTTGCATACAGGTAGGTGGGCTCAAAGACTTACATGGGGGATCATAACTATCCATTGTTCCCAGCTTGGGGTTTCTAATACCATCTTTTGATCAATGTATCAGACATGCTGCATCTTTCCCGGTAAGCCACAACCTCGTGGTGATATCCAGATTACTAGAAATGGCTTAAATCAATATGTGAGAGTTAACCAATAAGAGGCTACAGATAATGGACCAGGCAGTGTTTAAATTAATACAACTTCTGTGTGATTATTTTGGGTGTAAGCTAGCCAGGACGACAAGCAATCCCATCTTCGTTGCCAAGAAGGGAACAAAGGGCCACCCTCCTCCTACTACAAAAATATTCTTTTTAAAATAAAAATTCAAAACAAACAGGCAGGAAGAAGCTTAGGCACCTGCAATCCAATGACTCAGAAGGCACAGGCAGTATTAATGTCATGAATACATGCCATTCTGGGAAACATAATGAAACCCTCTGACAAATTTTAAAATTCAAGATGTGGGTGAAGCTCAGTACAACAGCAAATGCTTGATAGGAACAAAACCATCATACAACAATATTAAAACAAAAAGCCAGGAATGCTGGCCCACTTTTAATCCCAG
>NW_026068464.1:271998-289223 GCF_014885135.2 Alexandromys fortis | reverse complement strand
CATGCAAAGGCTTTACCACACTGATTACATTCATAGGGTTTCTGTCCAGTATGGGTTCTTTTATGCTTTCGGAGTTCACTGTGACATGCAAAGGCTTTACCACACTGATTACATTCATAGGGTTTCTGTCCAGTATGGGTTCTTTTATGCTTTCGGAGTTCACTGTGACATGCAAAGGCTTTACCACACTGATTACATTCATAGGGTTTCTCTCCAGTATGGCTTCTTTTATGCTTTCGGAGTTCACTGTGACATGCAAAGGCTTTACCACACTGGTTACATTCATTGGGTTTCTCTCCAGTATGGGTTCTTTCATGCCTTTGTAGATCACTGTGACATACAAAGGCTTTACCACACTGATTACATTCAAAAGTCTTCTCTCCAGTGTATGTCTTTTTATGCATTTGAAGATTACTGTGATGTGAAAAGGCTTTATCACACTCATTTCCATCATAGGGTTTTAATTTAGTATGTGTTTTTTCATGCATGTGAAGATGACTGTCACACGTAATGGCTTTAATACTTTGAGTATATACAGAAGTTTTCTCTCTAGTTTGACTTTTTTCATGCCTACAATGATAATGGTACATGTGAAAGCATTACTACATTTAATACATTGTTGAATTTTTTATCTGTATGAATTAATTTTACAATTTAGTCCTATTTTAAAGAGGAATTATATGTTAACGTTTTATTACCATGTTTACAATTTTGCTTTTCCCCTTTATTAAGGCTTGCTTTTTATTTTTAAAGATACATGATTCACATTTACAGAATCTTTTTTCTACATGAGAATTTTCGTGTATTTGAAGAGAACTGAAAAAACTCAGAGCTTTACCACTCTTATTGCATTCATAATATTTCCTCTACTGTGAGTGATACTACATTTGTTAAGTGAACTAGGTCAAACAAAAATATTTATACAGTCCTAGTACTCATGGTGCTTTTCTGAAATGTGAGATTGTTGATATATTAACAATGAGGCTATAAAACCAATTACTTATATACTTTTACATCAAATTCAACAACTATACTCAACATGGGGACTGCTACATATCTTCTGTCTATTCTGAGAGAGAGGTATGCTATATCGTTTCACACCCCTCTGCTCATGTGGCTGGTATCCAGAGTAACATATGATATACCTAGTAAAGGAAGAATAACCGATGCAAGATTTCCACATTGAGTTCACACTTTATGTCCTCATAGACTTGTGGCATCTGGATTAAGGCCTCTCCACAACAGCTGCCACTTTATTGGTAACTCTAACTGCCCCCTCACTAAACTTAAGAATTATATGGGTTAAACTACCCGTTCTATGGACTATTTCTGTAATAGAGAATTTTAGAGATATAGTTATCACCATTTCTAAATGTATATCTTTTATAATATGAATAATCTGAAATAAACAGACAATTTTACAGTATAGTTCTCATTGTATTATGATTCAAATGGTAATATAAGTTAAGACATTGTTTCCTTGACTTCTTTCTTAAAAGAATGACTTGCAAATGCAGTTTACCTATCTGAAATTAAGGTATAAGATTTTGTGAGAATTTAATAATTATCAATGCATGTTATTATTTACACTGCTGTTTTTGTTTAAAACATATAGGATACATTACAATTCTTCAGAGGTATATTTGTATATTTATAAATGAAAATTACCTCTCATGTCTTCTAGAACTTTGACAATGTTCTTCAACATTATGGTCTTCCCAACTGTATCCTAAAATATAGTGCCAGACATTATATATTAAAAATTGTAAAAAAAAAAATTTAGCTACCATTTGTAGCAAACCTTATAACCATGCCTGACTTATTTACCTCATTCTTCTTTCTCAATCATGTTACAAAAGAGCACCATTAACCAATAAACAGTTGTCCCCTTATTTGAAACATAAAAGATAATTCAGTCTTACCTATAGTAGTGAGGTTTCTGTAGGTCTCCACCATCACATCTTTGTAGAGATTCTTCTGGGAAGGATCCAGCAAAGTCCATTCTTCCCAAGTGAAGTTGACATGCACATCATCATAGGTCACTGTATTCTAAAATATCACATACATGTGTACAAACAAAAGCATGATTTTGACAACACTGTAAATGTATACTTCTTTGACAGTATAGTCATATAATTCTGGTGCTCCCTATACTTATTCCATTACACAGACATCATAATTTAATCACCAAGTCACTTTAGAAGCAAAATGAATAGGAGGCTCACCTCTGTCATTTCTGAACCCTTTGAATGGGATATCACCTTGCAAGAGAAATGCCTACTAACCAACAATGAAAGATATGTAAACAGATCAAGAGTACTGAGTACAGATAAGAGAAACTGTATGAAAGATTAATTCCTAACTACAAAAAGAAAAATAAGACGAAAATGCCAGATGTATTGAATCATACCTCTAATCCTTGTACTCAGAAGGCAGAGGCATGTGTATCTATCTTCCTCTGAGTTGAATACCAGCCTAGTCTATGCAATCACTTCTAGCACAGCAAGAAATACATATTAAATATCTGTTTCACATAAAAACATCAAACAAATATAAAAGAAATAACTCATAGGTTTTTGCTGAAGTTTCTACAAAGAGGTATGCATTCACTTGAACTCTTTATTCATCTACCAGAAACCTGAAGTGTCCCAATTTTAACTGCAATGTAAATAACATTTTACTAAAAGCACTGTATGTTTAAAGTTACAAATTGACAAATGAAAACAATAGCAATTAATATGCTGATTATAAATAATCAACACAGATCAGGAAAAATAGATCAACAGTAAAGAGTCCTCCTGGTCTTGCATACAGGTAGGTGGGCTCAAAGACTTACATGGGGGATCATAACTATCCATTGTTCCCAGCTTGGGGTTTCTAATACCATCTTTTGATCAATGTATCAGACATGCTGCATCTTTCCCGGTAAGCCACAACCTCGTGGTGATATCCAGATTACTAGAAATGGCTTAAATCAATATGTGAGAGTTAACCAATAAGAGGCTACAGATAATGGACCAGGCAGTGTTTAAATTAATACAACTTCTGTGTGATTATTTTGGGTGTAAGCTAGCCAGGACGACAAGCAATCCCATCTTCGTTGCCAAGAAGGGAACAAAGGGCCACCCTCCTCCTACTACAAAAATATTCTTTTTAAAATAAAAATTCAAAACAAACAGGCAGGAAGAAGCTTAGGCACCTGCAATCCAATGACTCAGAAGGCACAGGCAGTATTAATGTCATGAATACATGCCATTCTGGGAAACATAATGAAACCCTCTGACAAATTTTAAAATTCAAGATGTGGGTGAAGCTCAGTACAACAGCAAATGCTTGATAGGAACAAAACCATCATACAACAATATTAAAACAAAAAGCCAGGAATGCTGGCCCACTTTTAATCCCAGCACTTGGGAGTCAGAGTCAAAAGATCTCTGAGTTTGAAGCCAGCCTGGTATATAGAGCTACTTTCAGGACAGCTAGGGCTACAAAGACAAACCTTGTCTTCAAAAATAAACAAACAAAAATGAAAACAGTGGGCTAAAACCACCTAGGCACCAAATAGCAGCTAATTCTACTGAATCCTGTGTGATTTAGTGTTAGAATTTATGATGGTGGGGAAGTTATGACAGCAAAAGAAGAAAGCTGACTGATTAGTTTCAACCACAACGTGGTAGGCACAAAGAATAAAAAATGGTTTGAGGCTACAGAAACTCATATTGTGGGATTGCCTTCTGTATGTTGTGATTATCATTGGTTAAAAGAGGAACTGCTTTGGGCTTAAAGCAGAGCTATGGGAAAGAACTTAGGTAGGTGGGGAAAACTAAACTGAATGCTGGGAGAAAGAATGCGGAGTCACAGAGAAGTCATGGAGCCCCGCCAGAGATAGATGCTGAGAACTTGACCTGGTAAGCCACAGCCACATGGCAATACACAGATTAATAGAAATTGGTTAAATTAATATGTAAGAGTTAGCCAGTAAGAAGCTAGAGCTAATGGGCAAAGTAGTGATTTATTAATACAGTTCTGTGTGATTATTTCAGGGCTGAGCAGCTGGGAACTAACAAATGGCTTCCCACAACAAACTGGTGCTCATGTGGCCAACTAAAATCCACTTAAAATCTTAGAGAGCTTGGAAAGGAATTCTAGACACTAAAAAAATGAAGTTTAGCCACATTTATTTCCCCAAATGGACTTTACTTACTGGTGACATGCTGTGGCTCCTCTAAGAGAGGTTTTTCTGATTTAGAGGTAGCAGGAAAAAAGCTGCACCATTTTGAAATGCTAGCTTTTTGGGCCATGCTGCCACTGTGAACTCTGACTTTCTGGAGGATCAGCTATGGGATCTGTGAGCAGATTGCTACTGGCAACTTAGATCCCCTGTATGCCTGCAAATGGGGCAATGTACATGGCTCTCAGAGGCAGCAAGCATGCCTCTGCCATGGCGGACTGGGTGGAGCAAGCAGGCAGGCCGTATTTGCTCTACCAATGGCACAGCTTAAGTTCAAAAGTGCTTAGCATTTTAAGAAGCACTCCTAAACAGTAAAGAATTACAGACACACAATAGGACAGATTCATACATAAAAGACCTCTAAATGAGACATGGTGTGTTTAAAAAATGTACATAGGCTTGGGAGAGAGAAGAAAAATATAGAAAGTTATAAAAAGAAGTAAATGGTTTATAAAAATGAAACAAAGTCTTTAAAGACACAGAGTATAGACAATCATAAATTAAAGGAGTAGAGATAATAAAATAAATATTAAAAAGTAATAGAATAAAAAAATAAGCCACATAAACATGGATTACATACATAGTATCTGGATTATGTATATTATTGTGTTTTCGTTGAATTTTTTGACTGTAAAGAAGCTAAGTAACACACACACATATTTATATATATATATATATACTTAAAGGTATCATGTCTTCAGAATTTGGGTCTAAGGATTTGTTGCTTTGGAAAAGAGGTTATCCTTTTTTTTCCCACAGAGGATGAGAACCTGTGGAATCCCTCCAGACTAATGTGGTTTGATGCATCAAGACCGCCCAAAAGGTCACTATGAACACACCCAAAAAATTACTTCACCAAATAAAGAGCAGGAAGCAGTTTGGAGAGAACTATGCCCATATTCCCAAATTTTGTTCATAAATGTTTGTTTACATTTAAAAGGGGATATGCTATAGAGATTTGCATTGGTATGGATCTTGGTTTACTGATACTAATTTAAGGTCAATTTTCTTATATGTATTTCTGCTCTTGACTAAGGCATTGTATTTGTGCCACTCATTTAAAATGTAATGTATAATTAAAATATAGGTAAACAGAGAGTCATCTATAATAGTAATAGTCAAGTTTGTAGCATGTTAGTTAGATTTTCTAGATGTACAGAAATGTATTTCAGATAGATAGGGATTCTTCAAATCTTTCAGAGACTTTCAGAATATGACCTTTAAAATGTTTTAAGAGCTTAAGACTTTTCATGACAATGAGACACATCTGCTCCTGGCAGCACCAATCTACTGCAAGAGGATGATGGGCATAGAAGAGGCTTATTATAGAGTTTCTTAGCCATTTGGGCAAGAAACTGCTCTAGGAAGGGATGCTTGATAAAACTAGACATGCAGGACTCACAGGATTCCTGATTCATGAAAGAGTCTGCCAGACATTCTGCAGGACACAGAAGAAAGCAACTGATGGACTTTTCCATTGCAAGGCAGGTCTTCAAATTTCCTACTTTATGGAAAAGTCTGCTTGATAGTATGGACCTGTGGGCTGATGATTGAATGCCCCCAACAACACAGAAGAACTTTGGGTGATTGTCCAGGCAACAAGATGTCTTTGTCATTTCTAGAGTTTTGGAAGTTGCTTACAATATACTTCCTGTTTACCTAGGTAATATTATATCCTTCTGGAGTCTCTGATGGAGTTGAAGAATTGGGAGGTGATATGGAATTTCTCTCTCTATGCTGTGATTATCATTGTTTAATAAGGGAACTGTTTTGTGCCTATAGCAGAGCTATAGGGCAGAACTTAGGTAGGTGGGGGGGGGGTGGTCTCTAAACTGAATGCTGGAAGGAAGAATGCGGAGTCAGAGAGACGTCTAGCCTTGCCAGAGACAGATGCTGGAAACTTTAACTGGTAAGCCACAGCCACAAAGTGATACACAGATTAATAGAAATGGGTTAAATTAAAATGAAAGTTAGTCTTAAATAAGAAGCTAGAGCTAAAAGGCCAAGCAGTGACTTAATTAATACAGTTTCTGTGTGATTATTTCAGGGCTGAGCAACTGGGAACAAACAAGTAGCCCTCCTTACTACATCATACCACAGCCCCAATGAGAGATTTCATCCAGAGAGGCTCCTCCTACTAATGATTTCACAAGCAATCAAGTGAAAGTTACCAAGAAGAGGCACATGTTAAAATACATCTTCTTATCTGGGAGATTTTCATTCAATCAACTAAATTCTGACCTGGGTCACTAGAGGCTTATAGTCATTCAAGGAGAAAATTAATTTGGTCATTTCAAATCGTTAGTCTGCAATAGCCCCAACACTGTTCAAATGTTAAAAGTCTCTTCTGATGCTCAAAACAATCACTTGACAGTGACTTGTGGACAGAGGTTTCTGTCCCACCTGGTCTCAGTCATTCAGTCCCAAAGAAACACACAGAGGTCTACATTAATTATAAACTGGTTGGCCTATTAGCTCAGGCTTTTTATTAACTAATTCTCACATATTACATTAGTACATAATTTTTGTCTGTGTTAGCCACATGGTTTGGTACCTTTTATCAGTGAGGCATTCTCATCTTGTTTCCTCTATGTCTGGGTGATAACTGCAGACTTGGCCTTTCCTCTTCCCAGAATTCTCCTGTTCTGGTCACCCCACATATCCTTCCTGACTGGTTACTGGTCAATCAGCATTTTATTAAACTAATACAAGTGACAAATCTTTGCAAGGTACTAGACCAGTGTCCCACAGCAAATAACATCTTGTAAAAATCAGAAAACAAGTTACATCTTTCCAACATACAATGGTATAGAATACCATTTACACTCCAAAATAGAGAAATGGAGACATAGTGAGGGAAGATTCAACCAAGGCAAGACTGAAGCATAGCAGGACAAATACCAAATCCTGTAGCTCTGTCTCAGATACACAAAGCTTCAGTTTCAAAGGGCTTAGATGGCCCTATCCCTGAATCTATTTTTCGGGTTTTTTTGCTTTTGTTTTTGTTTTTTTTTTTTTTTTTGGAGACAGGGTTTTCCTGGAACTAGCTCTTGTAGACCAGGCTGGCCTTGAACTCATAGAGATCCACCTGCCTCTGCCTCCCAGTGCTGGGATTAAAGGCATGCACCACCACTGCCCATCCCTGCATCTTTTCATATATCTCTGTGGTTAATTTCACTCCCTATATTCAGCTAGTTCTCCACAGAAGATGTTTTATAATTTAGGCATCTCAATATCTTGTGGTATCAAAATACAACCCTGGCTGTTGTGGAATATTTAAGATGTGTTATATTTGTTTATGTTGTGAAACAATTGTTTCAATGATACAAACATGTGTTGCATTCTTTTATATTGCATTTGAATAATTCTGTGAATCTATGATACTGGGCTGGTCTAAAATACCTATTTGGCCTAATGAACAGTCAGTAGCTTGGTAAGAAAGTATAAGAAGGGCTGGCAGGCAGAAAGAATAAACAGGAGGAAAAATCTTGGAGGAAAACAGGAAGGATGAGCAAGAAAAGGAGAGAAAAGCATGGGCCAGCAACTCAGCTACATAGCAAGCCACAGAGTAAGAAGTAAAAAACATTATACAGAATAGAGAAAGATAAAAGCCCGGAGCAAAAGGTAGATGGGACATTAGTTTAGAAATGCTGGCTAGAAACAAGACAGCCTAAGACCAGAAATTTATAACAACAACAACAATAATAACAATAATAATAATAATAATAATAAGCCTCAGTGTATGTCATTTTTGAGAGCTGGGTGGCAGACCTCCAAAAGAATAAAAACAACAACAACAGGTTTTATCCTCATAGCTTCATGGTATGAACTCTCACAATCTCTTCACTGGGTTTCTGTCTCTGTCAAACATACCAGTAACGATGCTGAATTGTAACCACAAACTAAAAACCCAGTACCTTTAATTTAGATTCTTTCTTGTTTCCAGGACCAGCACATGATGAGTGGTTCTGAAAAGCTTAACTTCTTAACTGACAGACACTAACACACTTGGACCACAGGTGTAGCAGATTTTGTATGAAATTGCTTCCTAGGACTAGGAATCACTTTGCTTACTCCTTACATACATTGAAGATTTATGTGGATGGAGTCTTACTCTAGGAGCACATTGCTAGACTTCCATTCCATGGCAAGGGCCTTCTCTGTAATAGTAATAAACTCCTTGAAAATCCCTGCTTATCCTAGTAATTGGTTGCCACTGAAACTACCTTTTCATTTTCATTTACTTCAGCCCCACTTGTTTTCTTTTTACTGTAGACCTGAATGAATCATCAGTAATAACCATCCAACAGATCCAATATTTCATTTAAGGAATCAGCCCATTTTTTTAATTGTGCTTTACTAAATTTCCAGGTAATAGACAGATTTTGGAGCCAAAATAACACACAAATAACCTCTAACTTAGTCTGTTATGGAGTCTATCATTTCTAACTGAAATCCTATGATCTCAATCTCTACTTTCTGGCATTCCTCTTAACATTTCTGTCTTCCTGGTCCTATAAGAACACCAATTTAGTTCTGTGTACTACTTTCTATATTTTTTTACCACCTGAAGTATAGATATCTTCTACACTCTTTCAAGAGGCATCATTCCCCAGTTCTGCCTAGCAACAATATTACTTTTGGTTTTCCATTTCTTTGTCCTAACTTGCATTTATGTTCCTCTGATTAAATCCTCTAACCAAAAGCAGCTCAGACAATGAATGGGGTAATTTGACTACATCATTTTCAGAGCTTAGGATAGAATATCAAGTTAATAGTCGAATGCAAAAATCCATGGCCAAAGAAAGATTGTTTCCTGGCTTTCTCTCTTGCCTAGTCACTCCTTAATTCATGCTAAAATAGCTCCCTTTTGTAGCCCAAGCCCACTTTCTTAGGGATATTGCCACCCTCATTAGAGGAGCCTTCCCACATCAATCATCAACACAATCTCTCCCAGATACAGCAGTCTATGTTTTTTATGAACCACGCCACTCTGAACACAGTTGAGCAAATGTCCTTGTGGTAGGATCTTTTGGATATATGTCCAAGAGTGGTATAGCTGGGTCTTGAGGTGAATTGACTCACAACTTCCTGAGGACTGCATGTTGATTTCCACATTGACTGTACAAGTTTGCACTTGTACAATGAATCCCCTTGCTACATGTCTTTGCCATCATTAGCTATCCCTTATATTATGGAGCTTAACAAATCTAACAGGTGTAATCTCAAAGTAGTTTTGATATTCATTTTCCTGATGGCTAAAGATGTTGAACATGTCTTCAAGTGTTTCTCAGTCACTTTAGATTCTTTTACTGAGAATTCTGTTTAGAGGTGTTCCCCATTATAGTTGGATTATTTGCTTTGTTGTTGTCTAGTTTCTTGAATTCTTTAATATCCTAGGTGAGGAAACCCAGAATCACATGGAAAAATATATTTACTCACTTATCGGTGGATATTAGCAGTTAAGTAAAGTATAATCACAGTAATCACATTTAATCACAGTACAATCCATAGACACAGAGAAGCTAAGTAACAACAGCTCTAGGGGAGATGCATGGATCTCCCTGGTAGGCAGAAATAGAATAATCTTGTGGGTATACTGGAGGCAGGTGGGGATGGGATGAGGAAGGATTACGTGAGTAAGGAAGGGGCAAATGGGGAGAAGACAGGGAGAGATGATGGGAATAGAGGAGCTTTTAACAGGGGATGTGGAAACTGTGGTGAAAACATTCTGGAAACTATAAAGGTGACCCTAGTGAGTGTTCCTAGTAATCCAGAATATGGAGGCTGAATTAGCCATCTTCTGTAACCACATAAAGCTCCCAGTGGGATTGGGACATCAAGCCTGCCACAAAATATTCAACCCACACTTGTACTACCTGCAAGATATGCTGGGGCACTGGTGACTCTGAGATTTCTTAATGGCCAATAAATAACTGATCTAACTTGAAGCCCATAACTGACACTGCCTAGATGGCCAGGGACCAGAACTTGAGTGGCTCAGAGAACAGGGGTAGACCCAAATAACAGCTGACCAAGAAAATATATCAATAAAATGATTCTTAACTATTTCCCGTTATAATCATAGGTTGACACCTGGCCTACTTGTTATTAAAGAGGCTTCTTCCAGGGGCTGATGGAAGCCCATCAGAGATCCTTACCCAAACATAAGCTTGAGCTGTAGGGATCTTGTAGAAGGGGGTTGTGAGGATTGTAGCATTCAGTGGTTGAGGAAATCAGAAGAACATGGCCCACACAATCAACTAAGTAGGGCTCAAAGAAAACTGATGTAGCAATCACAGAGTCTTCATGGCTCTGTGCCAGGTCCTCTGCATACATGCTATAGTTTAGCTTGGGGTGTTTGTGAAACTCCTAACTGTAGGAGTCACGGCATCTCTGATTCTTTTGTCTGTTCTTAGGACCCTTTTCCTTCTATTGCATTGGACTTGTCTAGCCTTGAAATAAGAGTCTGTGCCTAGTCTTATTGAACCTTGGTATGATTTATTTCGTTGATATCCCTGGGAGGTCTGCACTTTTTTTTTTGGAGGAAACGGGAAGCAGTGGAGTTGGGACAATGGGATTTGGTGGGGGAGGAACTGGAATGAGTAGAGGAGGGGGAGAATTGAATCAGGATATATAGAATGAGAAAACAATAAATACAAATAAAAATAAAATGCATTTAGTGTAAGTTCAATGATCCTTATAATCTGTAGCAGCCCAAACATCACAAATGTCCAAAGTCTCTTCTGACATTTTAGACAATCTCTTGACTGTCACATGTTCTAAAATAAAAAAAAATAAGATATACAAAATATAATGGCACAGGGCATATTCCCATTCATAAAAACAGGAATATGACTGTGTTACAGCTCCCATCTTAGGCAGACGCATGTGTGTGTCACACTAGTGAGAAGAACAGATAGGCAGACCACAAACCCATGAAACTTCCACACTCCCTACATTTCCACAGACACGATCTTCAGCAACCTTACAGCTGCTACCCCCAAAACCATGTACCTACCCCTATATCAGATGCATAGCCTCTGCTCAACTGCAGGCCACATCAGCCAAAAAAACAGGTAGGAAAATGGAGGTAAAGACTCTCTGCTGGACCAGAACCTATGGAAGTCACCAGAAATTCACATGGGTTTCTTGTCTGTGCACCTCCTCCATTCTTTTAATAATCCCACAACACTATCCCCAATCCCACTTCCCTCCTCTTCTCTGTGTTGTAGCTTTCAACTTCAACTATCTGCAAGAAGTACACCTTCCAACTGACCTTCCTCATTCTCTCAGTCCCCATCAAACACTATCTCCAAATTTCCTACTGTCTTCTCTCCTTTCAGGCCCAAACATGGGCGGACACCATTTGTAAGATTTCCAGCTCTAACTTGGGATGAGAGCACCTGCTCAAACATAGGCCACATAAAGCAGAAAATTAGAAAGCAAATAGAAACCAAGCAACAAAACACTCATGCAACAAAGACAAACTGAGAGATGAGTACCTAGATCCACAAACTCCTCAAACCCAGATACTTGGACACCAACATAAAAACACAATCAACAATAGCCAGAGCAATAAGTCACTACCAGATTCCAGGTATCCTAGTACTGTAAGCCTTGAATATTCCAACAGACTTGAAGCACAATTAAGTTAAGACCAACTTTATGAAGATGACAAAAGTCCTTAAAGAAGTAAATGAATTTCTTTTTAAAAAAGTAGAGAAAGGATAAATGAAGTACTGGAGAAAATTAATATCCCTTAAGAAAAACCAGAAAGGAAACGATGTAACAGTTGACAGAAATGAAGCTGTTCAAGACCTTAAAATAGAAACAGGAGCAATTAAAAAATATGAACTGAAATAATTATGAAAATGAAAGTCTAAGTAATCAAATAAGACATAGAGGCATGCTTCACTAAAAGAATACAAGACATTGAACAGAGAATTTCAGACTTTAAAAGCATGATCAAAGAAATGGACATATTGATCAAAGAAAATGTTAAACCAACAATTTCCTGAAACATAACATCCAGGAAATCTGAAACACTAGAAAAATACCAACCCTAATAATAACAGGAAATGGAGAAGTATCTCACCCCCAAAGGCACAGAAAAAAAATTTCAAAAAAATTCATAGTCAAAATCTTTCCTAACTAAAATGACACAGGAGAACACAGGCCACAGAATCAACTAAGTAGGGCTCATAGGAGCTCACAGAGGCTGAAATAGCAATCATGGAGCCTGTAGGAGTTTGCCCCAATTCCTCTATATATATGTTATCATTTGTAGCTTGCTGTTTTTGTGCAACTCCTAACAGTGGGAGTGGGGAATTTCTCTGACTCTTTTGCCTGCTCTTGGAACCCTTTTTCTCCTACTAGATTGACTCATGCAGTTTTTGATATGTGCCTAGTCTTATTTCAATTTGCTAAGTATGGCTTTATCGATATCTCTGGCGTATCTGCTCTATTCTGAAGGGAAATGAAGATTGAGTGAATCTGGTGGAGAAGGGAGTAGTGGAGAGGACTGAGAGAAATGGAGAACATAAAAACTGCAGTTGGGATATATTATAAGAAAAGTGATGTGTGATGTCCTTCTGTATAAGTGTTGCTTTTATTGGTTAATGAATAAAGCTGCTTTGGCAAGGCAGAATATAGCCAGGTTGGAAGAGATATAGAGAGAGAACTGACAGAATCTAAGAGAGGCCATGTAGCTGCCAAAGCAGAAAGACGCCCCAGAACCTTATCAGTAGGCCCCAGCCTCGTGGTGACACAGAGATTAATAGACATGGGTTAAGATGAAAGAGCAAGTTAATAAGAAGCCTGAGCTAGTAGGCCAAACAATGCTGTAATTAATATAGTTTCTGTGTGATTATTCAGGTCTGGGTGCCTGGGAAATGAATAAGCAGCCTGTGTTTACAAGAAGAATAAGTTTTGAAAAGAGAGAGAGAGAAATGTGGACACAGTGAGGGAAGATTGGTTCATGGTAACACTAAAACTCAGTAGGGCAAACAACAAATCCTTTAGCTCTGCCTCAGACAGGTAGGGATTCATTTTCAAAGAGCTTAGATAGCACTATTCATGAAAAATAATATATATCCTTATACATACATACATATATATATATCCTATATGTAGTTCTCCATGGCAGATATCTCATAGCTTGAGTATCTCAACATCCTATTATCTAAAAATACAACTCCGTCTTCATCTTCACAGCTTCATACAATAAAGTTTCACAGTCCCCTCAGTGGGTTTCTGACTCTGCCAAACACAGATGGATAAAACCATGTTAAACTGAAATTGAAGAGGAAGAATTTATGACCTATAAATTCTGCTTCTTTCTTTTTTCCAGAAAAAAATACAACATGGGTCCCTCCACAACACACACAATTTGGCTTCTAAGTTGTTATGGATGCTACCATGCTTGGTTCAGAGTTCCAGCAGCTTCTGCATGAAGTTGCTTTCTCAGATTAGGAATCAGGTTGCCTATTCCTTTGAGAAATTGAAGACTTAGATAGATGAAATCTTTCCCTAAGTTACCTTCCTAGGCTTCAAATAATAAGAAGGGCCTTCTCTTTAATGGTTCTAAACTTCTTGAAATTTTGTCCTTTTTTTCACTACAGGACTGCCATTTGAATCTTCCTAGTGTTGTTTTTCTCCACAAAACTGACTTTTTGTTTCTATCCACATCACTAATTTTTTCCACTGTAGACCTAAATAAATCATCAGTAATAAACACCCAACAGAATCAATGCTTTGTCTAAGAAATCACCCAATTACTTTTTAAGTTTGCCTTACTCAACTTCTCAGGGAATGGA
The DNA here is from genome assembly GCF_014885135.2 of Alexandromys fortis. Lineage (NCBI taxonomy): Eukaryota > Metazoa > Chordata > Mammalia > Rodentia > Cricetidae > Alexandromys > Alexandromys fortis. The sequence goes on along the minus strand of NW_026068464.1, from coordinate 275,174 downwards.
GAAAATTGGAATGATCTGGGAAGAAAATATTACATAAATGACCCATAGATAAATTTTTCATGAAATCTATTTCCCACTGAAATCCTGTAAACTCAAGCTCCACTGTGTGCATTACTTTCAACATCCCCCATATTCCTAGTCCTACAAGAATAGTTAATTAAGCTCTATACAGTTTTCTATGCCTTTGCCACCTAAAGTCCTAATATCTTCCACATTCCTCCAAAAAACAATGTTCCCACATTCTACCCAGCAACAAAATCACTTTTGGTGTACCACATTTTGACCTAATTTATACATTTCTTGCTGTGATTAAATTCTCTAAATAAAAGCATATGAGGTAATAAATAGGTTTCTTTGACTGATATTTCCAGATCACAACCCACAACTGTGGAAGCTTAGGATAGAAATTCAAGTTACAAAATGAAGGCAAGAGACACTAAGGAAAAATGTTTACTGCCTTTCTCTCTTGCTTAGTCACTCTCTCTTGTTCAGCTAGCCTTCTTATCCCTCTCAGTCCCACTTGCTTAGGGTATTGAAACCATGAGTGGAAGAGAAGAGCCTTCCCACATGAATCATCAATCAACACAATTTTCCCCAACATAAAATGTAGCAATTTTGATCTGGGCAAAGCCTCAACTGATGTTCTCTCAAGATGACTATAATCTACATCATGTTGACAGCTGAAGCTAATTAAGGTAGAGATGATAATATATAAGAAGATTTTTTTAACACAAAATCAATATATTAACCATAACAAACATGAAGAACTGGAAAACACAGATAGGTCAAGAAATGAGAAAAAGTAAACCTCTAAGATCAAGAAGAGAAAACTAAAACTGTTTCTCTACAGAAACTTACTAAACCAAGAAATGCTCAGGGACTGATGAACACCTGATTTTCGATAAAGGAGCTAAAAGTATACAATGGAAGAAAGAAAGCATCTTCAACAAATGGTGCTGGCATAACTGGATGTCAACCTGTAGAAGAGTGAAAATAGATCCATATCTATCACCATGCACAAAACCCACACTGAACCTGATAGAAGAGAAAGTGGGAAGTACTCTACAACACATGGGCACAGGAGACCACTTCCTACATATAACCCAAGCAGCACAGACATTAAGGGCAACATTGAATAAATGGGACCTCCCAAAACTGAGAAGCTTCTGTAAAGCAAAGGACACTGTCACTAAGAAAAGAAAGCAACCCACTGACTGGGAGAAGATCTTCACCAACCCCGCAACTGACAAAGGTCTGATCTCCAAAATATATAAAGAACTCAAGAAAATAGATGTTAAAATGCTAATTAACCCAATTAAAAAATAGGGCACTGAGCTGAACAGAGAATTCTCAACAGAAGAAGTTCAAATGGCTAAAAGACACTTAAGGTCATGCTCAACCTCCTTAATGATCAGGGAAATCCAAATCAAAACAACTATGAGATACCATCTTACACCTGTCAGAATGGCTAAAATCAAAAACACCATTGATAGCCTTTGCTGGAGAGGATGTGGAGTAAGGGGTACACTCATCCGTTGCTGGTGGGAATGCAAACTTTATGCAACCATTTTGGAAAGCAGTGAGGCGGTTTCTCAGGAAATTTGGGATCAACCTACCCCTGGACCCAGCAATACCACTCTTGGGAATATACCCAAGAGATGCCCTATCATACTACAAAAGTATTTGTTCAACTATGTTCATAGCAGCATTATTTGTAACAGCCAGAACCTGGAAACAACCTAGATGCCCTTCTATGGAAGAATGGATGAAGAAAGTGTGGAATATATACATATTAGAGTACTATTCAGCGGTAAAAAACAATGACTGCTTGAATTTTGCATACAAATGGATGGAAATAGAAATCATTATCCTGAGTGAGGTAACCCAGACCCAAAAAGATGAACATGGGATGTACTCACTCATAATTGGTTTTTAGCCATAAATATAGGACAATAAGCCTATAATTCGCAACCCTAGAGAAGCTAAATAATGTGAACCCAAAGAATAACATAGAGTTATCCTCCTGGATATTGGAAGTAGTCAAGATTCCTGGGCAAAAATTTGGGAAATGGGGGGTGGGGTGAGATGGGGGAAAGGGAAGATGGGGAGAGAAAAGTGAGAAGGGGAGGATAGGGAGAACTTGGGGGAATAGGATGCTTGGGATAATGGAAGGATGGATATGGGAGCAGGAAAGTATCTATCTTAATTAAGGGAGCCATTTTAGGGCTGGTAAGAGCCTTGACTCTAGAGGGGTTCCCAGGGGTTCAGAGAGATGTACCCAACTAGGTCCTTGGACAGCTTAGGAGAGAGAGCCTGAAATGGCCCTATCCTATAGCCATACTAACAAATATCTTGCATATCACCATAGAACCTTCATCTGGAGATGGATGGAGATAGAGACAGAGACCCACATTGGAGCAATGGACTGAGCTCCCAAGGTCCAAATGAGGAACAGAAGGAGGAAGAACATGAGCAAGGAAGTCAAGACGGCGAGGGGGGCACCTACCCACTGAGACGGTGGGGCTGATCTATTGGGAGATCACCAAAGCCAGCTGGACTGGGATTGAAAATGCATGGGATAAAACTGGACTCACTGAATATGGTGGACAATGAGGACTGCTGAGAAGCCAAGGACAATGGCACTTAGTTTTGACCCTACTGCATGTACTGGCTTTGTAGGAGCCTAGCTGGTTTGGATGCTCACCTTCCTAGACCTGGATGGAGGAAGGAGGACCTTGGACTGCCCACAGTGCAGGGAACCCTGACTGCTCTTTGGACAGGAGAAGGAGGGGGAGGAGAGTGGGGCGCGGGGAGTGGGGCGAGGGGGAGGGAAAAGGGAGGCGGGGAGGAGGTGGAAATTTTTAATTAAAAAAATTTAATAAAAATAAATAAAAAATAAAGATAAAAAATAAATAGTTGCCATATCAAAAGAAAAATATACTTTCTTTAAAAATCAGCTAATACAACAATTAAAATTTTATGAAATTCAAATAATAATATTAATGATGAACACATTTTCATTTTCAAGTATTTTACCTATCATTTGAGCATACTGTTTGGTTTTGCTTTTATTTAGATTTTGCTTTGCTTTGAATAATTTCTTATGAAACTTTAGATTTATTCCCTTGTAAGATAAGGTGTTTGGTGATATAGTCTGCTATTCTCTCAGTTTTCTT
>NW_026068464.1:264654-265952 GCF_014885135.2 Alexandromys fortis | reverse complement strand
TAATTATAATCTTCTTAAAAGATTGTAAAATATAGACAAACCACAATAAAAGTCAAATAATTAACAAAATATGTGTTACTCTATTTCCTACTTCTGTAAATAATTGAAAGTTATTAAACACTTTTCATCATAAATCTTTCAAAATTAATATTAAATACCAAAATCTTTTATTCTTATGATGGTAAATAAAATTTCAAAATCCTACTTAATTACATATAATCATATATATTATTAATTAATCAACATTAAGATAAGTGAATATTTAAAGAAGACTTTCAGGAAACTTCAAAGATTGAGGTAAAAAACAAAAGGTAAGTTTAAGCCAAAATTCAGAATATCTCCAGTGGAATAAGATGAGAGAATCTTAAATATATTGCAAATTTGTCCAAATCAAAATGACTCAAGTATGTGCATTTGTTTATATGTTACTAGAGCCCATGGATGTGAATTCCTTTCACCTTGACCAAAGGTTCTGAATTCAGGACTATTATTGCTCCTTCAAGGTTATGATAGGAATTTTGACCCAAGGTGTATCTACCTACAGGATGTTTGACCTAAGGTGTGGTTGCTGTGTGTCCTGCCTAACCAACTTAACTTAGGATAGAGTGACTTGATGGTACAGGTATTGTAGAGTTAATTAGTTTTTTCTTTTTTCTAGTATGGTAAAGAAGTCTTGTCTTCTTCCCCTGCTTTTGGATTGGGGTATATAAAGCATATGGAACATAAATGAGAATTCAGTATTCACTGGGTTACCTTCCCAACTCTATTCTGTGTCTTTGTGTTTTTCTTTCTTTTTTGTTTTTGTCTAACATTTCTAATCCACATGCTCCTACCCTGGTGGAATATATAAATTTGTCAAGACTTGACTCCAACAGATGTCACCCTAACATGGGATCCCAACAACCTGTGTGATTGCATGGACAATGATAATGTTCTATACTTTCTATGTGTTATTAAATTTGTGCACAGTGGCATATATGCTATGCTTGATCTCTAATAAAAATATGACACATTTCAAAAAAAAAGAAATGAGAAAAAGTAAGCCTCTAAGATCAAGAAGAGAAAACTAAAACTGTTTCTCCACAGAAACTTACTAAACCGAGAAATGCTCAGGGACCTCATACTATAGTAAATTTTCTGAAAAAGAATAATGAAAATCTACCATTTTATAGAGAAACAACAATAAATTTAGATGATAATTAATAAAATCAACAATATAGATGGTATCATAGGCGAAACAAGACACAAAGACAGGCCTACAAATACATATCATAGTTCCTTAAATAAGAATGACAAGA
>NW_026068464.1:252544-261595 GCF_014885135.2 Alexandromys fortis | reverse complement strand
GCTGGACTGGGATTGAAAATGCATGGGATAAAACTGGACTCACTGAATATGGTGGACAATGAGGACTGCTGAGAAGCCAAGGACAATGGCACTTAGTTTTGACCCTACTGCATGTACTGGCTTTGTAGGAGCCTAGCTGGTTTGGATGCTCACCTTCCTAGACCTGGATGGAGGAAGGAGGACCTTGGACTGCCCACAGTGCAGGGAACCCTGACTGCTCTTTGGACAGGAGAAGGAGGGGGAGGAGAGTGGGGCGCGGGGAGTGGGGCGAGGGGGAGGGAAAAGGGAGGCGGGGAGGAGGTGGAAATTTTTAATTAAAAAAATTTAATAAAAATAAATAAAAAATAAAGATAAAAAATAAATAGTTGCCATATCAAAAGAAAAATATACTTTCTTTAAAAATCAGCTAATACAACAATTAAAATTTTATGAAATTCAAATAATAATATTAATGATGAACACATTTTCATTTTCAAGTATTTTACCTATCATTTGAGCATACTGTTTGGTTTTGCTTTTATTTAGATTTTGCTTTGCTTTGAATAATTTCTTATGAAACTTTAGATTTATTCCCTTGTAAGATAAGGTGTTTGGTGATATAGTCTGCTATTCTCTCAGTTTTCTTCATGGTTAACGAGTTACTCTGTTATGCAGAGTGCTTTTAATTATATGTGGTCTTATTTGTCTATTTTTTCGTTCTATTCATTCTACTTTGAGATTGTAGCTATCAACAATAAAAAGGACATACTCTCAAACCAAAATCATTTGAGTTTTGCCCTACATTTTCTTCTAAAAATATAGTTTTGTAATTTCAGGTTTTACATTAAAGTTTTTCATCCATTTTGACCCAAATTTCATGCATACTTTAAAGGAAGAGCCCCAATTCATTATTTACAAATGGATAACCTGTTTCACAATAGTATTTCTGGAAGAGAACATATTTTCCCTATTGAACTTTTGATAGAATAATAAATTACACTTGACCGTAAGTGTTTGGATATAGTTTGGGAGATTTCTCCATTATTCTACTAACCTTTGAGTCCATTTTTATGCCAGGATCATAATTTGTTATTATAATGAGTTTGTAATAATAGTTTGAAATGAAATCCTTTAAGGTCTTCAGCTTTGGTCTTCAGTTTGCTCTGGTTCTTTGGAATCTTATGGTTGGTCTCCTTTTATCTCTTCTTAATGATGCACGACATTTTTACTTAATAATTATAATCTTCTTAAAAGATTGTAAAATACAGACAAACCACAATAAAAGTCAAATAATTAACAAAATATGTTACTCTAGTTTCTACTTCTGTAAATAACTGAAAGTTATTAAACACTTTTCATCATAAATCTTTCAAAATTAATATTAAATACCAAAATCTTTTATTCTTATGATGGTAAATAAAATTTCAAAATCCTACTTAATTACATATAATCATATATATTATTAATTAATCAACATTAAGATAAGTGAATATTTAAAGAAGACTTTCAGGAAACTTCAAAGATTGAGGTAAAAAACAAAAGGTAAGTTTAAGCCAAAATTCAGAATATCTCCAGTGGAATCAGATGATAGACTCTTAAATATATTACAAATTTGTCCAAATCAAAATGACTCAAGTATGTGCATTTGTTTATATGTTACTAGAGCCCATGGATGTGAATTCCTTTCACCTTGACCAAAGGTTCTGAATTCAGGACTATTATTGCTCCTTCAAGGTTATGATAGGAATTTTGACCCAAGGTGTATCTACCTACAGGATGTTTGACCTAAGGTGTGGTTGCTGTGTGTCCTGCCTAACCAACTTAACTTAGGATAGAGTGACTTGATGGTACAGGTATTGTAGAGTTAATTAGTTTTTTCTTTTTTCTAGTATGGTAAAGAAGTCTTGTCTTCTTCCCCTGCTTTTGGATTGGGGTATATAAAGCATATGGAACATAAATGAGAATTCAGTATTCACTGGGTTACCTTCCCAACTCTATTCTGTGTCTTTGTGTTTTTCTTTCTTTTTTGTTTTTGTCTAACATTTCTAATCCACATGCTCCTACCCTGGTGGAATATATAAATTTGTCAAGACTTGACTCCAACAGATGTCACCCTAACATGGGATCCCAACAACCTGTGTGATTGCATGGACAATGATAATGTTCTATACTTTCTATGTGTTATTAAATTTGTGCACAGTGGCATATATGCTATGCTTGATCTCTAATAAAAATATGACACATTTCAAAAAAAAAGAAATGAGAAAAAGTAAGCCTCTAAGATCAAGAAGAGAAAACTAAAACTGTTTCTCCACAGAAACTTACTAAACCGAGAAATGCTCAGGGACCTCATACTATAGTAAATTTTCTGAAAAAGAATAATGAAAATCTACCATTTTATAGAGAAACAACAATAAATTTAGATGATAATTAATAAAATCAACAATATAGATGGTATCATAGGCGAAACAAGACACAAAGACAGGCCTACAAATACATATCATAGTTCCTTAAATAAGAATGACAAGATACCAACCAAAATTAAATAACAAGAAATCACTGGCCAGCAGTCATCCTGTGTGTGACTTTTCTCCTTTGCTGATAATAGACAATGGATTGGGTGAGGAGAGCTGATCCACCATAATTGGAGAAATTTGCATAAAGCTTTCTGATGTTTTAACTTTATAAAGAGTTTTGATTACTAAAAGGATCCCATTCTCTTATAAAAAGAAAATTATATTGATTAACATCACTTAGGCACCACTTTGTTTCCTATGACTGAAGATTGCCTGTAAGTCTGCATCATAGTGGGGAAATAAAACTTTTTCAAACCAAATGCAAGATAACAGATTTTTAAAGAAACAGTGTACGATTTGTATTATATGCCTAAAGCAACTTGTTTTGCTCTAATTGTCCTATGAGTCACAAAGATTTTTGAAAAGAAGTTTATCCCCACATTTTATATATGTTTATTTGTGAGAAAGAATGTCTTCCATGTATATACAGGTGACATATAAGAGAAGAGGGTGTCAGATCCCCTGAATCTATAGTAGCAGGTGGTTGTGAGACTCCCAACTCAGATATTGGGATATGAACAGGCCTGTTAATTTCAAGTCACCAAAAACTCTTAAACTAAAACTGGTATGAGCTGAGCAGCACTTTAGCTATAACACTCTGGTTATCTGTGGGGGAAAAAACCTTTACAAACTTATACAGCTACTATGGAAATCACAATGGCAGTTCCTCAGAAAATTGGGAATAGATCTACCTCAGGATTCTGTTGTACCAGTGTTGGGCATATAACCACAGCTGATTCATCCTGTAGTTAGTTTTTTACTGTTTGGCTCTTTTGGGAGCCCACCACCCAGCTCCAAATAAATCACATGGAAGATTATTCTTACCTGTGAATGCCCAGCCTTAGCTTGGTTCTAGCCAGCTTTTCTTATTTTAAATTATTCTATCTACCTTTGCCGTTGGGATTTTACCTTTATTCTATATACTTTCTTTACTTCTTACTCTGTGGCTAACTGTGAAGCTGGGTGGCTGGTCTCTGACATTCTCTTCCTTCTCTTCTTGGTCCTCAATCCTTCTCTCTTTCTCCTTTTATTTATTCTCTGTCTGGCATCCCAACCTACACCTCTCCTGCCTAGCTATTGGCCACTTAGATCTTTGTTAGACCAATCAGTTGTTTTAGGCAGACAAAGTAACACAGCTTCAGAGTTAAAAAATGCAACATAAAAGAATGCAACACACTCTTGCATCATTAAACAAATATTCCACAGCATAAATAAATGTAACGCACCTTCAATTAATGTTGTACAACATTTCCCCTTTTGTCTAAATAAAAAATGAAGGTTACAACTTTTAACTTTCTCCACAGCTGCCATTTCCTTTTCATTAGCATTAAAAAATTGAAGTTAAAAAACTATTATGCAATCTATATCTAGGTGTCTTAATTACCTTTTTCTGTTTATTAAGCATATTTTAGGGGGTCAGATGAAACATTAACTAATTAATTTTTATCAATAAAAATCCTGAAAGATCAGAGAAACAGTGGAAGTCTATCGATATAAATTTAAGGTAGATTTTGTTAAATGAATCTCTGCTCTTGTTTAAGGTATTATATTTGTTCAGTTCATTTATGATAATGTATGGTTAAGAAATACAAATTAATAGATAGTCATTTATAATAGTTAAACTTGTAGTCATGTTAGTTAGGTTTTCTAGATGTACAGAGATATATTTCATATGGATTCTTCAAATCTTTCAAAGACATATAGAATATGGCATTTTAAATGTTTTTAAAATTTATGCCTCTTCATGACAGTGAGACATGTCTCTTTCTGTTAGCACCAATTATTTCAGAGGGGTTGATGGGCATTGAAGGAACTTATTATGGAATTAGCCTTCAATGTGACGAGGCTAGCCATTTGGGCCAGAAACTGCTCTTGACTGGATTACTTGATGGTATGCTATATAAACTGAACATGCAGGACCTACAAAAAATGACTGATAAAGTTGCCTAAAAAAGGTGAGACAGTTCCTGCTTCATGAAAGAGTCTGCTAGACATTCTGCAAGACACAGAAAGAAGGTGACTGAGAAAGTGCCAATATAAGTGGAACTGTCTTTGAAATTTTCTGCTTCATGGAAAAGTCTACCAGACACTATGGGCCTCTAGACTGAAGATGGATGCCCTAATGTTACAGAAGAACTTTGGGTGACTGTCCAGGCAGCAAGATGTCTTTGTCAATTCTAGAGTTTTGGAAGTGCTTATAATTAGTTATAATAAGTTAAGGATATATATATATCCATATATATATATATGGATATATATACACCCTTATATATATATATAAAACCTTCCAAAGTCTTTGATGGAGTTGAAGAAAGACCATTTCATTATTATAAACGATAGATTAGATATAAAACTTTAGACTCACAAAGATAGAATACATGATAGAGTATTTTTCTTAATTTGCCAAATGTAAATGGACTAAATATTGTAACTATAATTCTTGCTTGATATGGTTTTGTTATATGTAATCTTGCTATATCAAAGTTAAAACCTTCCTTTTTATGTAGACAAAATTCCCCTCTGTATGCTGTGAATATGTTTTATTCCCATTGGTTAATAAAGAAACCACTTTGTGCCTATGGTAGCACAGAATAAAAAAAGGTGAGGAAATGAAAATATTTTAAAACAAAATGCAAGATCACAGATTTTTAAAGAATCAGTGGACACCTAGAGCAGCTTGTTTTACTCTAATTGCTTTATAAGTCACAGGCACTTTTGAAAACAAGGTAATTGCTATTTTTGCTGTGTTTGTGCATGAGTGAGAATGTCTTCCATATGTATACAAGTAACATACAAAAAAGGGGTTCAGATGCCCTGGATCTAAAATGGTAGACTTATGAGCCTCACAACTTGAGTGTAGGTATCTGAACTCAGGGCACCTCCAAGATGAATATGTGCTTAGCCACCTGCCAACATCCATAATACCTTTTATCCAATAAACCAAAAGTCTCTCACAGATTAAGAACAAGAGCAACAAAACCTAAAAAAATAAAGAAATAAATAAATGATCCTTGGAAACATGATGTGTCAAAACTAAGATGACGTGTATGGTAAATTTGCACCATAAATGAATCCAGTGCAATGGCAATTCCCAGCAATTTATAACAGGAAAGCTATTACAAAGCTACATTCATATTGGAAGCGCACAGAGTAATCATGGGATTAACAAAAAATAGTACACAGATTGACATAATATGACTTCTTTCTGGGTGAAGGTGGTACATACCTTTAATCCCAGCACTCAGGAGGCAGAGACAGCAGGATCTCTGTGAGTTTGAAACCAATCTGGTCTACAAAGTGAGTTCCAGGACAGGCTCCAAAGTTACAGAGAAACCCTGTCTCAGGGAAAAAATTACCACAAAGCTGATCAATCAAGAATGTGTATGATATTTGGGAAAGAATAAAGAGGAGGGAGAGAAAAAGCCAAGAGCAAAGGCAGGAAAATATAGTCAGCTATTAATCAAAAGACCAAAGGAAACAGTCAGGAAACGTGTGATCCTGACCAATGTTACCCAGCTACCTATGACTCTATGTGTATGGAAATTAAATAAAGTCTTCACAATTTTCACAAAATTACTTCAATGTGATCCTTAAACCGTTGCTTCTGACCTTCCAGCTACTGTTATTTCTTCCAGAGAGGCCTCATGCTCTAGAGCCCTCTCTGCAAAAAGAGATGATCTACTGCTATGGTTATGCAGCCCCTTAGACCTCCTTGTGTTTTCAGGTAAACCCAGACACACTGAAGCCCAATCCCAAAACAATATAGAATAACTTCTGCTTCCTGTCAAATGTATTTTAGCGCAAGATATAGATTCTGCTCTATCTATCTGTCCAACACCATAAAAACCTAAGAAACCTCTGTAGCGCAGAAACTCCCTTTGTCCCCTGGAACTAAACATCACGAATTACACCATTGCAGCTGGTGGTAGCAGAAAGTTAGAAGCATTTTAATCATGTATTGCTAAAAGACAATCAACATCACCATAGTTCTACCAGCTTTTAAACCATTTGAGACATTTATCAGACAAACTTGAAAGTAGACTGCAATATTCAGAACTTCTAGAAACCAGATTATCAGTTTTCAAATTTGTCTTTCCACTGTACACCAAAAGCATGGCTCTGTATGTACACTGGACAGTGATATTACAAGCACAATATCCTACCATGCCAGGGCTGCAGAGACTCCCTCTCCCCAGGAAACCCATACATGGGGAGGCTCAGAAGAAAAGGGGCACTACCCATGTCATTACATAGAGCAACAGAACCACAGCATGGCTCATGGTCCATCCAAATCCCAGCAGAAATTACAGCTCTGAACACCCTACAGGCACCATGGCATAGCTTGTGGTCTTCCTTACAACTCATTACAACAAAAGTAGAAAAGAATCCTGGAAAGAACCTGCAAGCTACCTGCTTGCTAAGATTTCCAGAGTCCCTCATTGGCTAAGGCCACCCTGCTGGGCCTCAGAATATTTTCAGCTCCCCTAATGCGTGATCAGAGATCACCAGACAGCACAGTACTTCCTCTTCTGCGCTTCCAGCCCAGTAGACGAGGTTCTAGACCAGAAAGTTTGTATTTTAGTAGACATTCATCCACTTTCCTAGCGCATATCCAGTTCCTCATCCAAAGCACAGGGTCCTCTGTCTACACCTTCTATTCCACACTCAATGTGTAGTGCAGGCAACCTATCACCTCATACCTGGGAATTCCTGCAGCCAAACATGGGTCACATATACAACTGTTGTTAAAGAAAAATAGGCCATGAATTAGAAGATAATAAGGCGCCATGGTAAAGCTTGGGGACAGGAAAGAGAATGCGGATATGATATAGTTATAATCTCAAAAAAATTTTGAAACGTTGAAACAGGATTCATGGCCAAGTGCTCCAGAAACTAGGGATTTATATTAGAGCACATCAAAGATTTCTCAAACCTTTCATCTCCGGATATATATTTAAAACCAGTAAAATAACAGTCCTGTTAGGTGGGCTACATTTTACTCAGATCTATTTTGGTTGAACTACTATAACTATAGCAATTTGGTTTTATGAGAAGGTCAGTTCTTTATTTAGATTCTTGATTGCCCTGGCCTGTGGACAAGAAATGGCCACCAGGACATTTATGGAGCATCTAAAATTGATTACTGAATTCCTAATTAGGTAATTAGTAAATAGCTAAGCATTGCTAATCTCAACTACTGTTGAAGTAGGAGAGTTCTCAACCACTGTCCTGTCTCTCACTTTCTGCACTGTGAATATACCAGCTTCAAGCTTGCCTATGTACTCAGTTCTTGCACAGATCCCTCTTCATTTATAAGCAAGCACTAAAAGACTGAGATACTGGAGGTCACTCACTAGCTGGTCTATTTTTGCTTCTCACAAACCAGTCAAGGCCCTGTCCTGAAGGAGTTTCAGGACTATCAACCCAGCACTGGGCAGCAGAGGCAGGATTGGGTATTTAAAGAAATTATCAATTACATAGCATGAGGCAACAATATTATAAGCTCATAGTCTCCCACACCAGTATGGCAGAGACTCCCCCTCCCCCAGGGAATCCACACTCAACAAAGCTCAGAGGCCAAGGGCCACTACCCAAATCACCACACAAACTAACAGAACCTGTCTGGATCATGGTCCATTGCTTTCCAAGCAGCCAACAGCTCAGCCAACTTGCTCTTTCTGGTCTGGGGACAGTGGCCCCTACATTTACCATTGCATGGCTTTGTGGTCCTCCTTACAGCTCCATTCAGCAGAACAAGAGAATCCTGGAAAGAACCTGTAAGCTACCTCCTACGGTGATACTAACTGCCAAGTAGAGTCCTTCATTAGCTAGGACCACCCAGCTGGGCTTCAAGACATTAGCAGTTAACCTACTGGGTGAACAGAGATCAAATGTCTCAGAGAGCAAAACCCCTCCAGGTTTCCTTCCACATTATGGTGAGATAAGACCCTAATTTATAGTTGAGTAAAATCTTCCATTTTCCCAGAGCAATTCCTGTTCCTCCTCCAAGGCACATGGTCCTATGTGTACATATTCTATTACACACTCAATGTCCAGTGTAGTCAACCCTTTACTTCATAGCTGGGAGGTCTTGGGACCAAACCCAGGTCACATTCAAACAGTAATTGTTAAACTGTGAGGGACCAAGAGACCCCAGGCCAGACAGAGTGGCCTGTCTTTCACCCTCTTTTCCTAAGAACAGTATGTTCCTCTTTCCTAAGAACAAAGCACAGACAGCTGAGGTGCAAGTTCTTGGAATGGCTTAACCACATGGCTTAAACGTGAGACGCTCTAAAATAAGAGCAAAAGAAAGCAGATGCTTCCTCTTTGACCTGGGACAAAGTAGTTCTCCATTCCCCTCTACCCTTACCCCTCCCTGCCAGAACTGCCCTATAAAAGTGAAATTTTGCCTGCAATAAACGGAACCTTGACGCATCTCAGACTGGCTTTGTCTTTCTTTACGCGCTTGGTTTCCTTTCCCTCTCCCCCCCCCCCC
>NW_026068464.1:243369-248109 GCF_014885135.2 Alexandromys fortis | reverse complement strand
AAAGAGACAGACAGAGAGAGAGAGAGAGAGAGAGAGAGAGAGAGAGAGAGAGAGAGAGAGCTGCCAGCCACTGTTAACCTCTAACAAACACTTCCTGCCTTAAGAGCAGGCATCCTGGCAGCCACTGTGTACAGAGGTAAACTTTTAACAGTCATTTCCTGCCTCCCAGCTTTCCAGCTATGCAGATACTAACAAAAAAGGTTAGTTTCTAGCTATTGCCTCTATGGGACACTCTGCTTGTATTCTAATTTTTAACTATCCCTTATGTAACTCTACTCTCTGCTTACATTCTCTCAGGTGCAGTGAAAAGTGGCTGTGCCAGCCACTAACTTTCACAAATACTCTAAGTTAGCATTCTAATGTTCTATAAACAACAGTTGTAAAACTAACAATGTAATGTGACTTTAAGCCTGACCTCAAGGTTGTAAAAGCCCTTTGACACACACCTGGTACTAGATTTTACTGTAGGAAGAGGTTCCAAACCAGACCCCAGGGCCAGAGTTTCAGAAGCCGGTCTCTGGCTGTGATAGCAGGTATAGGTGACAAGCTTTCTGTGCCCATGGTGTTTTTTTTTTCTTTTTCTGGAATAAAGCTTGCTTCTGGTTTAATAGATTTTGTTCATCTACCTCACCATTATTGTGTGACCACCGAACACAACAAATATTCCTTATATATGTAGGTGACACCAGAAACTGTGATCCAGATTTAAGGCAGATCTTATTCTTTGTTTGATTGTTTTTTTCTTTCTTTTTTCTTTTTTGGTGTTTTTGAGACAGGGTTTTTCTGTGTAGCCCTGGAATTCATTCTGTAGATAAGGCTGGTTTCAAACCTAGAAAAATCTGACTGCTTTAACCTCCTGAGGGCTGGGGTTAGAGGTGTGCACAGCAACCAAACATCTGAACATGGATATCACTTCAAATAATCCAGATTAAAGACAGGCCTTTAATTTTAAAACATTTAGAAAAATCCCTCATTGGTATACCCATTGGGTTTTAGTTAATTCCAGATGTAGTCAATTTGACTTCCAAGATTAGCACCACAACAGTCAAGACAGAAGAAATAAGAAAAATTGTTACCTGCAGGAGTCAGGGAAAGCATGGGAGTTATTTCCAAAACAATGCTTTTCCAAAACAATGGAAGCTTGTGGACTTTACTAAGGGAGTCTCTACACATTTATGTAGAGTTCTGTCTATTACTAAGCAGGCTCAGTTAACAAATGCATTTCTGAATATGATGACAATATAAAAGTGGAGATGTTTAGGGAATTCTCACTTCAAAGTCATGTAGAAACATACAAATTATAATAATGATGGAAAGAAATGCCTCTGACATTTTTATCTTGTTCCACAAGTTTTAGTATTCAGACATCTGTACTGGTCTGCCCTTGGGTTTTTGACAGGATATGTCCTCAGCTTCAGTCACTAAGATCACCTCCTGTGCACATTAGAGGTGGGCCTTGCCCACTTCCTCTCTTTCCCTCTCCCTCTCCCTCCATTTCTACCTTTCTCCCTTTTTCTCTTTCTCTTTCTACTTCTTTGCCTGCCTCTGTCTTTCCCCCCCATCTCTCTGCCTCTCTCTTCTCTTCTGTTGCTCCTTTACCCAAAGACTAGTCTCTCCACCCTTTTCACATTCCCTTTACCCTAATAAAAAATCCCTCTTTGTGAGCTCTCTTTTTGTGACACTTTTTAAATTTACAACAACAAGGTCTTAGCTGAAAATCAGGTAAACCACACCGTGAAAGAAGATTGTTTTGGAGCCTATGTGACCTGTCAATCTTGATGTTTGATCTAAAAGATAACTGTACCAGTGCCACAATTCTCACAGATACAAAAGATAGAGAACATAAATACAAAATACTTCAAGGAAAAGTCACTTAACAGCACTGTGTACTCTGCTCTTAGATGGATGGTTATGATGAACTCTATTAACCTCAGAATAAAGCTGCTTCCACCTCTGAGCAGGCTGCCTCAGCAGAAGACCACAACGGTTTCCATGCAAAATCAGGAGTTCATTTTAACTAGCCCTGGCTGCTGTCTCAGGACTGTGACATCACTGTAGAGAATTCTATTCTTTCCATTTCTAACATTATAAAAAATAAATAGTTGTATGGGTGTTTTGCCAGCATACATCTGTGCACAGTACCTACAGAGGCCAGAAGAAGGCAGGAGATGCCTGAGACTGGAGTTACAGCAAATGGCTAGCTACCATGTAGGTTCTGGGAATGGAACCTTGGGATCTGTAACAACACCCACTGCTCTTAATTGCTGAGTCATCTCTCTAGTCCCTCTTTTTATTTAAAACTTATTTCCATAATGGTGAGGGAGGTTCCTTCTGTCTATGTGTTGATTTTACTGGTTAATGAATGAAGAAAACTGGCTTGGTCTATAGCATGGGAGGAGGAAGGCAGAGTTAGGAGAACCCATGGAGCTGCCAGAGACAGACACTGGTTGGAATCTAGATGGCAAGCCACAGTCATGTGGTGATACACAGGTTAATAGAAATGGGTTAAATTAACATGTAAGAGCTAGCCAATAAAAAGCTAGAGCTAATCAGTCAAGCAGTGATTTAATCAATACAGTTTTGTGTAATTATTTTGGGCCTAAGCTAGCTGGGTGGTCAGGAACCAAGTAGCAGATTCCATACAATACCATAAAATGATAATTAAAAGATATTCTATCACTTTCCCCTTTTATCTCTTCATTCCCTCCTTTCCCAATCCCTTCCAATTTCTTCCTTGTTAAGTTTGGGTGAATAAGAATGCTGAAACACATGAATACAAACTGAAGAATCCATTTTTGTTGATTGTGCATATATGAATAATTGGCTGATCATGTTGTATTGGATAAATAGTTANATTTGGGAAAGAATAAAGAGGAGGGAGAGAAAAAGCCAAGAGCAAAGGCAGGAAAATATAGTCAGCTATTAATTAAAAGACCAAAGGAAACAGTCAGGAAACGTGTGATCCTGACCAATGTTACCCAGCTACCTATGACTCTATGTGTATGGAAATTAAATAAAGTCTTCACAATTTTCATAAAATTACTTCAATGTGATCCTTAAACCGTTGCTTCTGACCTTCCAGCTACTGTTATTTCTTCCAGAGAGGCCTCATGCTCTAGAGCCCTCTCTGCAAAAAGAGATGATCTACTGCTATGGTTATGCAGCCCCTTAGACCTCCTTGTGTTTTCAGGTAAACCCAGACACACTGAAGCCCAATCCCAAAACAATATAGAATAACTTCTGCTTCCTGTCAAATGTATTTTAGCGCAAGATATAGATTCTGCTCTATCTATCTGTCCAACACCATAAAAACCTAAGAAACCTCTGTAGCGCAGAAACTCCCTTTGTCCCCTGGAACTAAACATCACGAATTACACCATTGCAGCTGGTGGTAGCAGAAAGTTAGAAGCATTTTAATCATGTATTGCTAAAAGACAATCAACATCACCATAGTTCTACCAGCTTTTAAACCATTTGAGACATTTATCAGACAAACTTGAAAGTAGACTGCAATATTCAGAACTTCTAGAAACCAGATTATCAGTTTTCAAATTTGTCTTTCCACTGTACACCAAAAGCATGGCTCTGTATGTACACTGGACAGTGATATTACAAGCACAATATCCTACCATGCCAGGGCTGCAGAGACTCCCTCTCCCCAGGAAACCCATACATGGGGAGGCTCAGAAGAAAAGGGGCACTACCCATGTCATTACATAGAGCAACAGAACCACAGCATGGCTCATGGTCCATCCAAATCCCAGCAGAAATTACAGCTCTGAACACCCTACAGGCACCATGGCATAGCTTGTGGTCTTCCTTACAACTCATTACAACAAAAGTAGAAAAGAATCCTGGAAAGAACCTGCAAGCTACCTGCTTGCTAAGATTTCCAGAGTCCCTCATTGGCTAAGGCCACCCTGCTGGGCCTCAGAATATTTTCAGCTCCCCTAATGCGTGATCAGAGATCACCAGACAGCACAGTACTTCCTCTTCTGCGCTTCCAGCCCAGTAGACGAGGTTCTAGACCAGAAAGTTTGTATTTTAGTAGACATTCATCCACTTTCCTAGCGCATATCCAGTTCCTCATCCAAAGCACAGGGTCCTCTGTCTACACCTTCTATTCCACACTCAATGTGTAGTGCAGGCAACCTATCACCTCATACCTGGGAATTCCTGCAGCCAAACATGGGTCACATATACAACTGTTGTTAAAGAAAAATAGGCCATGAATTAGAAGATAATAAGGCGCCATGGTAAAGCTTGGGGACAGGAAAGAGAATGCGGATATGATATAGTTATAATCTCAAAAAAATTTTGAAACGTTGAAACAGGATTCATGGCCAAGTGCTCCAGAAACTAGGGATTTATATTAGAGCACATCAAAGATTTCTCAAACCTTTCATCTCCAGATATATATTTAAAACCAGTAAAATAACAGTCCTGTTAGGTGGGCTACATTTTACTCAGATCTATTTTGGTTGAACTACTATAACTATAGCAATTTGGTTTTATGAGAAGGTCATTTCTTTATTTAGATTCTTGATTGCCCTGGCCTGTGGACAAGAAATGGCCACCAGGACATTTATGGAGCATCTAAAATTGATTACTGAATTCCTAATTAGGTAATTAGTAAATAGCTAAGCATTGCTAATCTCAACTACTGTTGAAGTAGGAGAGTTCTCAACCACTGTCCTGTCTCTCACTTTCTGCACTGTGAATATACCAGCTTCAAGCTTG
>NW_026068464.1:234733-235725 GCF_014885135.2 Alexandromys fortis | reverse complement strand
TTTTTTTTTTTTGCTGTTTTGTATACTTATGTACAGCTGTGTGTATTGCTCTTCTAGTGCTCGTATAACATTCTCTTAGAAGTGTTGTAATTGCTTCTGGGTAGATACCTAGAGTTATTTGTGTCAGATGGTAAATATGAAAGTTGGTTCAGTACTTTTATTCAGTCCTTCCTCATCCTCAAATATTCAGCCTTTCTTGTTCTCTTTTCTCCATGTTATACTGTATCCCCATGCACATTTGCTTATACTGATACATAAATTATTGGCTGGATTCCACATACCAGAACAGGTGGAGTTTTTTTTTTCTGAAATTGTATGACCTTTCTTAATATTACATGTTCTAAGCCCATCCAATCCTGAAAATTTTATTTTTTCTTGAGTACTGAATAATATTCATATATATATGAATATGTATATGGAGAGAGAGAGAGAGAGAGAGAGAGAGAGAGAGAGATTTTTCATTATCCATTCATCTACTAATGGATAACTAGGTTTATTCAAGTTTTTTGCCATAATGAATAAAACAATGATAGACTTGGGACTGCAAAAATCTCTATGATAGGGTATGGAGTTCTTTGGGTATATGTGCAGGAGCAGACTAGAGGTGTCATATGGTTGTGTACCTGGCTGTTTTCATTACTATAAATAGTGTAATTTGAGTCTGATGCTGTAATACTGCCAGGAAGGTTCTTGCTCCTTAGGATTGCTTTGGTTACTTGTGGTCTTTTTTTGAGGGGGGAGGGAAGGGTTCATATGAATTCTTGTGTGCGTGTTTTTCTGTAACATAAAATGGAAAATTTGTTAGATATTACATTAATTCTATAAGTTAATTTTAGTAGTAAAGCCATTTCCACCACATTCTGTCAATCTAGTAGCATGGCATATGTTTCTATTGTCTAGTATCTTCTGGATTTTCCTTTTTTATTACCTTAAAATTTTCCTTGTAGAGGTCTTTCACTTCTTTGCCTAAATCCATTCCTTAGATACTTAAT
>NW_026068464.1:216515-234448 GCF_014885135.2 Alexandromys fortis | reverse complement strand
AAAAAAAAAAAAAAAAAAGAAAGTCACTCACCATGCCCCATCAGTCCTTCTTTGTAATGCGACCCCTGCAGTGCAGTCTGTGACCTAGCCATTATCTAGTCTGTTTCCCCCTGCAGTGAACACAGAACAGTGTTCCTCCTCTTCTGGCCTGAAAGGAGAAGCCATGCTCCACACACAAATCCTTTCCCTATTCTGCAATGGACAGTCCACTATGTGACTCAAACACAATTTTAGAACTGTGTGGTGCAGCAGACATGTAATCCAAGGTTTAGAGTGTTTAGTCAAGAGGAGAACAAGGACAATGCCTTGTGGGGCTACAGACAGGGTTCAAGCATATCTCAATCAAATTAGGAGACCTTGACTCAAAATCACTTTTCAAAAAGACTGGAAATTAACTATAGAATTAATATACGTTTATGGCACAACAGAACTTAATGTTAGTTGTGATCCTATAATGGCCCCTTGAGCAGCATTTAAGTCAGTTTTTTAATGGACGGATGGGCATTTGTGCTGGTTATAAATCAGGCTTGTCTCCTTTGTGATGGGAATGTAGCTGGTTAATCCTGGGGAACAAACTTTTATATTTTATCATACTAATCTCTAACAGGTTAGAATACCATTGCCTTTGGGGTATTTGGGATGCAGCTCTCCCTTACCGAAATTTTATTTTGTGACTTAATGTCTCCTAAGAACTGGTAATTCTATTACCATCAATTCTGTTCTTGTACAGTTTAGCAGCGGAGTGCTGCAACTCTATACAGGAAATACTGTTTACAAGCTCCACACAATTAACTCCAGATGGATCCTAAACCTAAATATTAAATGTTCCAAGTGAAGAACTTCTGGAAGATACGAGAGGGAACAGGGCTATCTGACTTTGGCAAATCTGTGTTCCACTGCGACAATACAAGCACTAAGGGAGCCCACATTTCACAGTGAAGTCAACAACAAGGGAATTTCAAAGCACAGTACCACTCCCAAATCTCTGAACAGAGGCAATAAGGATAGTAAGTTACTCAGAGGCTTCCAGCCAGCTCAGGAATTTCAAACATCATGCAGAATCACACAGGATCACACAGACCCTTCTGAGGCATGCAGGACCAGCAGGACCAGGCAGAAACAAGATGAACTCTGCATCTGGTCACCGGCTCCCACCCAGCTTAGAGGAGGATGCACCACACTGTCTCCCATGGCTCAACTAGGCACTTCTCCCGGTCTGAGGATAACCCCAAGCTCACCACGTCGTGGTTTTCCAGCTTGTCCATGCTCCCTGCTCGGCTCCCTGCACTCACAGTAGAACACACAAAACCACTGACGCCATCTTCTCTCTGAAGTCAAGCTTGAAAGTGGCCGGAAGGATCCTGCACAACTTCTGACTGGCAGATCACCTGGAGGGCCTGATTGGCTAGTGAGTCCTGCGTGACAAGAGCACCTCCCATAGAGTTAGTCTGTGCTTAAAGGTTCAGCTCAGCCGGGTGGTGTTGGTGGCGGCGCACGCCTTTAATCCCAGCCCTTGGGAAGCAGAGGTAAGCGAATCTCCTTGAGTTCTAAACCAGCCTGCCCTTTTTCAGGACAGGCTCCAAAGGTGCAGAGAAACCCTGCCTCGAAAAACTAAAACTAAATTAAAAAATGAAAGAAAGAAAGAAAGAAAGAAAGAAAGGAAGGAAGGAAGGAAGGAAGGAAGGAAGGAAGGAAGGAAGGAAGGAAGAAAGAAAGAAAGAAAGAAAGAAAGAAGGAAAGAAGTCTGCAAAAGCTAGTTCCAGGAAAGACTCCAAAGCTACAGAGAAACCCTGTCTTGAAAAACAATAAATTAATTAATTAACTAATGAAATAAAAATTTAAAAAACGAAAATTAAAGACACAGCTCAGTGGTTCCTGGCCCTGCCTTTCATCCCAAAGACCTTTTCTAAATCAGCAGAGATGTGTTTCCATAGCACAAGCCCCTGGCCCCAATAGCAGACCCTGCTATCTTCCAGCTCTCCACAGGCACTGCCTTGACACAATGTGGCTAGCTAGCTTGTGCAGACCATTGTAATATTCTACGTCCCTGTCTCACAGGTGGAAGGATGCCCAGAATATTAACAGCTAAAGGGGGATTTAAAGATACAAAAGGAGATATTTGTTATGTGACACTAAGGTCATGTGAACTGAAGATAATTTTTACCTGATTGTCACAGGGACTTCAGATAACCAGGAAAGAAAAGTAAGAACTAGATCACATATTAAAAACAGATAATAAGTCTTTCTCCCACCAAAAAGCTGCATGATGGCTCCATTACTTTGGAGTTTCATTCATGAAATTCAGAACAAACTGTTGTCAAATGGATAATAATAAAGATTAGTCTCCAGGGAAAGTTGAATACTTAGAGAATAATAAGACAGGAACAAAGTGTTTATGAGCACTAATGCTATCACATCTTCCTCAAAGGGCAGGTGAAGAAACCCACGGCAGCATTATTCAAAGTTGGCTACATGAATAGCACTGGTAGAGTGAATCTCTCCATGTATATAGAAAGTGGATTTATTAGAATGTCTTACAGGTTGTGGTCCCGGTAATCCAAAAAATGTCTTCCAAACATAGAAATTTGAAGAGTCTAGTAGTTGTTAAGTACATGAGGCTGGATATCTCAGCTGGTCTTCAGTATATACCAAAATTTCAAGGAAGTAGGCTCTGATGCTGGTAAAGAAATGAGCTTGGTAGCCAGAGCTAGGGCAAGTAGACAAAGAGCACTTCTTTCTTCAGTAATAAAAATTACAGGAATAAGATATAGAAATTAAGGGTCCGGTCCAGAAGTGCAAAAATATAAAGTTGTAAGCTAAAACACATTTTGGAAAGAGACAGACAGAGAGAGAGAGAGAGAGAGAGAGAGAGAGAGAGAGAGAGAGAGAGAGCTGCCAGCCACTGTTAACCTCTAACAAACACTTCCTGCCTTAAGAGCAGGCATCCTGGCAGCCACTGTGTACAGAGGTAAACTTTTAACAGTCATTTCCTGCCTCCCAGCTTTCCAGCTATGCAGATACTAACAAAAAAGGTTAGTTTCTAGCTATTGCCTCTATGGGACACTCTGCTTGTATTCTAATTTTTAACTATCCCTTATGTAACTCTACTCTCTGCTTACATTCTCTCAGGTGCAGTGAAAAGTGGCTGTGCCAGCCACTAACTTTCACAAATACTCTAAGTTAGCATTCTAATGTTCTATAAACAACAGTTGTAAAACTAACAATGTAATGTGACTTTAAGCCTGACCTCAAGGTTGTAAAAGCCCTTTGACACACACCTGGTACTAGATTTTACTGTAGGAAGAGGTTCCAAACCAGACCCCAGGGCCAGAGTTTCAGAAGCCGGTCTCTGGCTGTGATAGCAGGTATAGGTGACAAGCTTTCTGTGCCCATGGTGTTTTTTTTTTCTTTTTCTGGAATAAAGCTTGCTTCTGGTTTAATAGATTTTGTTCATCTACCTCACCATTATTGTGTGACCACCGAACACAACAAATATTCCTTATATATGTAGGTGACACCAGAAACTGTGATCCAGATTTAAGGCAGATCTTATTCTTTGTTTGATTGTTTTTTTCTTTCTTTTTTCTTTTTTGGTGTTTTTGAGACAGGGTTTTTCTGTGTAGCCCTGGAATTCATTCTGTAGATAAGGCTGGTTTCAAACCTAGAAAAATCTGACTGCTTTAACCTCCTGAGGGCTGGGGTTAGAGGTGTGCACAGCAACCAAACATCTGAACATGGATATCACTTCAAATAATCCAGATTAAAGACAGGCCTTTAATTTTAAAACATTTAGAAAAATCCCTCATTGGTATACCCATTGGGTTTTAGTTAATTCCAGATGTAGTCAATTTGACTTCCAAGATTAGCACCACAACAGTCAAGACAGAAGAAATAAGAAAAATTGTTACCTGCAGGAGACAGGGAAAGCATGGGAGTTATTTCCAAAACAATGCTTTTCCAAAACAATGGAAGCTTGTGGACTTTACTAAGGGAGTCTCTACACATTTATGTAGAGTTCTGTCTATTACTAAGCAGGCTCAGTTAACAAACGCATTTCTGAATATGATGACAATATAAAAGTGGAGATGTTTAGGGAATTCTCACTTCAAAGTCACGTAGAAACATACAAATTATAATAATGATGGAAAGAAATGCCTCTGACATATTTATCTTGTACCACAAGTCTTAGTATTCAGACATCTGTACTGGTCTGCCCTTGGGGTTGTGACAGGATATGTCCTCAGCTTCAGTCACTAAGATCACCTCCTGTGCACATTAGAGGTGGGCCTTGCCCACTTCCTCTCTTTCCCTCTCCCTCTCCCTCCATTTCTACCTTTCTCCCTTTTTCTCTTTCTCTTTCTACTTCTTTGCCTGCCTCTGTCTTTCCCCCCCATCTCTCTGCCTCTCTCTTCTCTTCTGTTGCTCCTTTACCCAAAGACTAGTCTCTCCACCCTTTTCACATTCCCTTTACCCTAATAAAAAATCCCTCTTTGTGAGCTCTCTTTTTGTGACACTTTTTAAATTTACAACAACAAGGTCTTAGCTGAAAATCAGGTAAACCACACCGTGAAAGAAGATTGTTTTGGAGCCTATGTGACCTGTCAATCTTGATGTTTGATCTAAAAGATAACTGTACCAGTGCCACAATTCTCACAGATACAAAAGATAGAGAACATAAATACAAAATACTTCAAGGAAAAGTCACTTAACAGCACTGTGTACTCTGCTCTTAGATGGATGGTTATGATGAACTCTATTAACCTCAGAATAAAGCTGCTTCCACCTCTGAGCAGGCTGCCTCAGCAGAAGACCACAACGGTTTCCATGCAAAATCAGGAGTTCATTTTAACTAGCCCTGGCTGCTGTCTCAGGACTGTGACATCACTGTAGAGAATTCTATTCTTTCCATTTCTAACATTATAAAAAATAAATAGTTGTATGGGTGTTTTGCCAGCATACATCTGTGCACAGTACCTACAGAGGCCAGAAGAAGGCAGGAGATGCCTGAGACTGGAGTTACAGCAAATGGCTAGCTACCATGTAGGTTCTGGGAATGGAACCTTGGGATCTGTAACAACACCCACTGCTCTTAATTGCTGAGTCATCTCTCTAGTCCCTCTTTTTATTTAAAACTTATTTCCATAATGGTGAGGGAGGTTCCTTCTGTCTATGTGTTGATTTTACTGGTTAATGAATGAAGAAAACTGGCTTGGTCTATAGCATGGGAGGAGGAAGGCAGAGTTAGGAGAACCCATGGAGCTGCCAGAGACAGACACTGGTTGGAATCTAGATGGCAAGCCACAGTCATGTGGTGATACACAGGTTAATAGAAATGGGTTAAATTAACATGTAAGAGCTAGCCAATAAAAAGCTAGAGCTAATCAGTCAAGCAGTGATTTAATCAATACAGTTTTGTGTAATTATTTTGGGCCTAAGCTAGCTGGGTGGTCAGGAACCAAGTAGCAGATTCCATACAATACCATAAAATGATAATTAAAAGATATTCTATCACTTTCCCCTTTTATCTCTTCATTCCCTCCTTTCCCAATCCCTTCCAATTTCTTCCTTGTTAAGTTTGGGTGAATAAGAATGCTGAAACACATGAATACAAACTGAAGAATCCATTTTTGTTGATTGTGCATATATGAATAATTGGCTGATCATGTTGTATTGGATAAATAGTTAGGGAGCTCATCCCTGCCTGAGACTTATTTTCCCAAATAGAGGAGAATTTTTACTTTTTAATCAGCATCAGGTATCTGAGCCTGACTAGGCTGCCTTGGACAGTAAAATCAAGAATAGAAAACTTAGGATAGAAAATACCTTACCTGTTAAGAGCACTGAAGATTCTGTCAGAGCATCCAGATTCTATTCCTGGTACATATAGAAGTTCACTTCTATCTGTAACTCTAGTACCAGGGGTTCTGACAACATCTTCTGGCCTCCTTGGCCATGATTAAAACAAGAGATGTAGACCATAAAAATTATTTTCAAGGTATATGTGGTAGTGCATTCTTTTAGTACCTGCAATCTGGACACCAGAGGCAGGAAGATCACTGTGAGTTTTAAAGCCTGTGCTGCATAGCCTACACACACACACACACACACACACACACACACACAAACAAGCACAAATATGGCCAATAATACGAGCACATGCCACTTATCCCAGGCACTGGAAGAATCTGAACATTTGACAGTGGGCCACCAACTTAACATGAGACCTGAACTGCCTGCCCATCATGAGTTGTATGTTACTGGGCCTACCAAGTCATAAAGTAGGACATGTACAGCATGTTTCTGTGTGATTATAATGGGAGTCTGGGCAGCCAGGAAACAAACAAGTGGCCTTCCTACAACAGTTAACCATAGAGGCCAGGCAGTGGTGGCACACACATTTAATCCCATCACTTGGGAGAAGGAACAGGAAGAACAAGAGATCAAGGCTACACTGGGCTACCTGAGATTGACTCAGTCTAAAAGAGAAACAGAGCCAGGTGGTGATAGCCCAAACCTTTAATCCCAGTACTAGGAAGATGGAAACAGGAATATAATGCAGGTGGAAACAGGATCTCAGCTGCCCATTCAATCTGATGACTTGTAGAGACAGGATCTGCCCTATTCAGTCTGAGATTTAATAGAGGTAAGAAATCTCTAATAACTGGCTGCTCTGCTTCTCTGCTCTTTCAGCTTTCACCCTGGAGATATGACTCTGGGTTTCTTTGATTAAGACTAATAAGGATTCATACTTTATACTGTTGAAGGGAAATTTGTGGAGCAATTATCTACCCTTTTTAAGGTACTGAGTTCAGTTCCCAGCAGTGGGAAAAAGTTCTCTTTTACTAGTAAAGCTTTTACTTTAATGAAATAATATTTTCTTTGTTTGTTGTGTAGTAATTGCATTTTCTAACACTGATACTATAACTGGTTTTACTCCCTTATGAGTGATTTTAAGAAAATAATAGTCCTTATGTAAAATGTTGATTTTATAAAGTGTTACTGTGATCTGCTGGCATCTCTTTTGAAAGAATTATGAGGGAATGAAAATATTCAACTTTATTAATGAAAAGCTCTTTCACAGGCAGTCTGGGCCCTTGGCAGCATTGCTGGAGATAATACCATGTGCAGAGACTATGTCTTAGACTGCAATATCTTCTCCCCTCTTCTGCTGTAGGTTTCTTTTCTCTTTCTGAGTAATGTATACATAAGAAGTATTACACCTTGGGAAGCCATGTTGTGTTTTCCTTGTGTTCTTTTGAGTCCATGTATTTTCTTGTTACTTTGTTAGAGTGATGTCTCTTATTGAAATTATGAAATACTGCATTAGAATTAATGTTTCTCTTCAAAGAATGAATAATTTAAGAAAAGAATGAGTATTTATTTTGGAGATAAAGACATCTCTTATCAGTAATTATCTTCTCTATAGAGTATTAGGATCTTTTATAATTTACTGTGGGTTCATTATACTTGTAGGTTATTTTCAAAGCAAACTGCTTGAACATGACTCAGAATTGCAGTATGAGCTTTATCTAATCTCTGTAGAAGGAAGAGTCTCCCTCCAAAATTTGCTAAGGTAAGCAATTGTTTGCTTGTTGGAAATCATTAGGAAACAAAATGCTCATAAAGTAATATAGTAACCAATATTAATATTAATAGAAAGACGATTTTTGTTTAAAATTTTTAGAGTCTTAGAAAATGTGTTTGGGGGCTGAAGAGATGGCTTAGTGTTTAAGAGCGCCGCCTGCTCTTCCAGAGGTCCTGAGTTCAATTACTAGCAACCACATGGTAGTTTACAACCATCTGTAATGAGATGTGGCACCCTCTTCTGGTCTGCAGGCATACATACAGGCAGAACACTGTATACATAACAAATACATAAATAGAATCCTTTTTAAAAAAGAAATTGTATTTGTCTGTAGAGACAATGCTTTTGGTAGTTTTTGTTTTAATATAGGGTAATTTCTAACTGCTGGTATGAAGCTCTATATCACTCTTAGGACCATAGCAGTTTTTGTTGATAACAGAGTTCTGTAACAGAATTTCTCTGCTGTAGTATCTTTGAAAGTTCCTTTACTTCCTTTACTTTCTGTAATTGTATACTGTAACAAAGAATTCTAATTTAAGGATTAATACATAGCATTTTTCTTCCTAAAATCATTTTCATTGGGTTCTGACTAACTCAGCTCAGAAAACTGATCAATCACTGGCCACATTGCCAGAGATCAAAATGTCCTTCAAACGCTTGTAACTACTCTGTAACTCTCCAACTGTCTGCCTGATAGGCTTCTTTAGAGTCTTAATCTTATTTCAGTTTGTTTCTGTTTAGTTTCTAATCATCTTTTCTTTTCTAGGTTTCTCCCTGTCTGAATGTCCTTCCGTGGCTGCTGTTTGTCAGTGACACTGACGTGCTCCTGATGCCTGCTGGGCCCTCTCATACCTGTCAGACAGACCCAATGATAAAATTCAAGCAGCCATGATGCAGGAGTATGTGGAGACTTGTGGAGCTTCTGATGTAAGATGATCTTCAAGAAAGTATGTCTGTGATAAACCACACCAAAAACAACTTAGAGGAGGAAGAGGTTTATTTGACTCTCACTTCCAGGTCAAAGTCTGTCACTGAGGGAATCCAGGAAAGGAGCGGAAGTAGAAACTATGGATGAACTATGAACCAGAACTTTAACAAGCTTCCTGGCTTGTTCTCTGCATGTGGCTGTGCAGACTGCCCTCTGTCATATCTGCTCCCAGCTCATGCTCAACCAGCTTATGACTAGGGTTGCTGTTACATTGCACTAGGCCCTGTCCTTTCTTCTTTTCTGGAGTCTGTCTTCACACTCCACCCCCATTTCTAACTTTTTTTTGCAGTGTTCTCTCTTTCTAATTCCTAACATGTTTAATTTCTAGATCACTTCTTTGGTATTGAAAAGTTAAATTGTGACTGTGTGGTGGGGGCTTACACCTTTAATCCCAGCACTCTAGAGACAGAGGCAGGTGAATCTCTGGGTTTAAGGCCAGTCTGGTCTACAGAGTAAGTTCCAGGAGAGCCAAGGCTATACAAAGAAACCCTATCTTGAAAAAAAGATTATATTCTGACATCTCTATGCAGTTTAATCTTTTATTTTACTTCATTAGCTGGAGGAGTCAGTACTAACAGTCCACCCCTCATACATATTTTGAAATGGTTTTTTTTTTTTTGCTGTTTTGTATACTTATGTACAGCTGTGTGTATTGCTCTTCTAGTGCTCGTATAACATTCTCTTAGAAGTGTTGTAATTGCTTCTGGGTAGATACCTAGAGTTATTTGTGTCAGATGGTAAATATGAAAGTTGGTTCAGTACTTTTATTCAGTCCTTCCTCATCCTCAAATATTCAGCCTTTCTTGTTCTCTTTTCTCCATGTTATACTGTATCCCCATGCACATTTGCTTATACAGATACATAAATTATTGGCTGGATTCCACATACCAGAACAGGTGGAGTTTTTTTTTTCTGAAATTGTATGACCTTTCTTAATATTACATGTTCTAAGCCCATCCAATCCTGAAAATTTTATTTTTTCTTGAGTACTGAATAATATTCATATATATATGAATATGTATATGGAGAGAGAGAGAGAGAGAGAGAGAGAGAGAGAGAGATTTTTCATTATCCATTCATCTACTAATGGATAACTAGGTTTATTCAAGTTTTTTGCCATAATGAATAAAACAATGATAGACTTGGGACTGCAAAAATCTCTATGATAGGGTATGGAGTTCTTTGGGTATATGTGCAGGAGCAGACTAGAGGTGTCATATGGTTGTGTACCTGGCTGTTTTCATTACTATAAATAGATAGTGTAATTTGAGTCTGATGCTGTAATACTGCCAGGAAGGTTCTTACTCCTTAGGATTGCTTTGGTTACTTGTGGTCTTTTTTTTGGGGGGGGGGGTTCATATGAATTCTTGTGTGTGTGTTTTTCTGAAACATAAAATGGAAAATTTGTTAGATATTACATTAATTCTATAAGTAGATTTTAGTAGTAAAGCCATTTCCACCACATTCTGTCAATCTAGTAGCATGGCATATGTTTCTATTGTCTAGTATCTTCTGGATTTTCCTTTTTTATTACCTTAAATTTTTCCTTGTAGAGGTCTTTCACTTCTTTGCCTAAATCCATTCCTTAGATACTTAATATTGGGGGGGGGGGTATTTTGAATGGAATAGTTATCATGATTCCTCTGAGAATAGAATGCTGGTATAAATGAATGCCTGTTAGAGTTACACAGTAAGACCCTATCTCAAAACAACAAAATTAAGACAAAAGAACAAAACCAAATCATAATCATATCTACAAATGGGATAATTTGATTTTTTTTCTATCTCGTAATTACCCCTTTTAAGTCTTTCTCTTGTTTTAACTAAAACTAAATGCCTACATAAAGAAGCTGGAAATATCCCATATTAGTGAATTAACAGAACATTTGAAAACTTTTCAACAAACAGAAGCAAATTTACCCAAGAGAACTAGATGGCAGGAAATAATCTATTGAGAGCTGAAATAGACAAAATAGAAACAAAGAAAACAATACAAAGAATCAATGAGACAAAGAGTTGCTTCTTTGAGAAAATCAACAAAATAGACAAACTTTTATCCAAAATAACCAAAAGGCAGACAGCGAATATCCAAATTAACAAAATCAGAAATAAAAGGGGGGACATAGCAACAGACATGGAGAAAATACAGAGAATCATCAGGTCATATTTTGAAAACCTGTACTCCATAAAATTGGAAAACTTAAAGAAAACGGAAAACTTTCTAGATAAGTATTACTTACCAAAATTAAATCAAGACCAGATAAGCAAATTAAACTGACATATAACTGCTGAAGAAATAGAAATAGTCATCATAAGTCTCTCAACCAAAAAAAAAAAAAGTCCAGGACCAGATGGTTTTAGCTCAGAATTCTACAAGATTTTCAAAGAAGAACTAATACCAATACTCCTCAAATTATTCCACAAAATAGAAACAGAACGAACATTGCCAAATACTTTTTATGAGGCTACAATTACCCTGATACCCAAACCACAGAAAGACATTGCTAAGGAAAAGAATTACAGACAAATCTCACTCATGAACATTGATGCAAAAATACTCAATAAAATACTGGGAAATCGAAACCAAGAACACATCAGAACCATCATCCATCACGATCCAGTCAGCTTCATCCTAGATATGCAGGGATAGTTCAGCATTCGAAAATCTGTCAATATACTCCACCATATAAACAAGCTGACAAATAAAAACCATATGATCATCTCATTAGATGCCATAAAAGCTTTCAACAAAAAACAACATCCCTTCATGATAAATGTCTTGGAGAGAGCAGGGATACAAGGAACATACCTAAACATAATAAAAAGCAATATACAGTAAGCCAACAGCCAACACCAAACTAAATGAAGTGAAACTCACAGATATCCCACTGAAACTAAGAACAAGACAAGGTTGTCCACCACCTTCACCATATCTATGATATATAGTTATTGAGGTCTTAGCTAGAGCAATAAGACACCAAAAGAAGATCAAGGGGATAAAAATCAGAAAAGAAGTCAAACTCTCATTATTGGCTGATGATATGATAGTTTACATAAGCAACCCAAAAAATTCTACCATGGAACTTGTACAAATCATAAACATTTTCAGTAATGTAGCAGGATACAAGATAAACTCAAAAACATCAGTAGCTCTCCTGTACAGAGATGATAAATAGGGTTAGAAAAAAAAGCAGAGGAAAAGTTACCCTTCACAATAGCCACAAATAGCATAAAATATCTCAGAGTAACTCTATCCAAACAAGTGGAAGGCTTGTATGGCAAGAACTTTAAATCTTTGAAGAAAGAAATTGAATAAGACATCAGAAGATAGAACAATCTCCCATGCTCTTTGGTCAGAAGAATTAACATAGTAAAATGGCAATCTTACCAAAGGCAGTCTATAGGTTCAATGCAATGCCTATCAAAATCTCAGCAAATTCTTCACAGACCTTGAAAGAATGGTACTTATCTTCACAAGGAAAAGCAAAAAACCCGGGATAGCCAAAACAATCCTGTATGATAAAAGAGCTTCTGGAGGCATCACAATCCCGGACTTCAAACTCTACTACAGAGCTACAGTACTGAAAACAGCCTGGTACTGATACAAAAACAGACAGGAGGACCAATGGAACCAAATCAAAGACACGGCTATTAATCCACACACCTTTGAAAACCTGATTTTTGACAAAGAAGCAAAAGATATCAAATGCGGAAAAAAAAGAAAGCATATTTAACAAAGAATGCTGGCATAACTGGATATCAACATGTAGAAGAATGAAAATAGACCTTTATCTATCACCATGCACAACACTCCGGTCCAAATGGATGAAAGATCTCAACATAAAGCCAGCCACACTGAACCTTATAGAAAAGAAAGTGGGAAGTAAACTTGAATGCATTGGCACAGGAGACCATTTTCTAAATAGAACCCCTGCAGCACAGACACTGAGAGAAACAATTAATAAGTGGGACCTCCTGAAACTGAAAAGCTTCTGTAAAGCAAAGGACACAGTCAACTGTTGAAATTAGGAGCGGCAGGGCTGCGTCCCCGGCACCCGGCAGCCCGCATGGCTAGCTTATGCCCAGAAATAATTACACGGAAACTGTATTCTTTCAAACACTGCCTGGCCCGGCTAGTTCCAGTTTCTTATTGGTTAGCTCTTACATATTGTTCTAACCCATTTCTAATATTCTATGTNGAAGGAAGGAAGGAAGGAAGGAAGGAAGGAAGGAAGGAAGAAAGAAAGAAAGAAAGAAAGAAAGAAGGAAAGAAGTCTGCAAAAGCTAGTTCCAGGAAAGACTCCAAAGCTACAGAGAAACCCTGTCTTGAAAAACAATAAATTAATTAATTAACTAATGAAATAAAAATTTAAAAAACGAAAATTAAAGACACAGCTCAGTGGTTCCTGGCCCTGCCTTTCATCCCAAAGACCTTTTCTAAATCAGCAGAGATGTGTTTCCATAGCACAAGCCCCTGGCCCCAATAGCAGACCCTGCTATCTTCCAGCTCTCCACAGGCACTGCCTTGACACAATGTGGCTAGCTAGCTTGTGCAGACCATTGTAATATTCTACGTCCCTGTCTCACAGGTGGAAGGATGCCCAGAATATTAACAGCTAAAGGGGGATTTAAAGATACAAAAGGAGATATTTGTTATGTGACACTAAGGTCATGTGAACTGAAGATAATTTTTACCTGATTGTCACAGGGACTTCAGATAACCAGGAAAGAAAAGTAAGAACTAGATCACATATTAAAAACAGATAATAAGTCTTTCTCCCACCAAAAAGCTGCATGATGGCTCCATTACTTTGGAGTTTCATTCATGAAATTCAGAACAAACTGTTGTCAAATGGATAATAATAAAGATTAGTCTCCAGGGAAAGTTGAATACTTAGAGAATAATAAGACAGGAACAAAGTGTTTATGAGCACTAATGCTATCACATCTTCCTCAAAGGGCAGGTGAAGAAACCCACGGCAGCATTATTCAAAGTTGGCTACATGAATAGCACTGGTAGAGTGAATCTCTCCATGTATATAGAAAGTGGATTTATTAGAATGTCTTACAGGTTGTGGTCCCGGTAATCCAAAAAATGTCTTCCAAACATAGAAATTTGAAGAGTCTAGTAGTTGTTAAGTACATGAGGCTGGATATCTCAGCTGGTCTTCAGTATATACCAAAATTTCAAGGAAGTAGGCTCTGATGCTGGTAAAGAAATGAGCTTGGTAGCCAGAGCTAGGGCAAGTAGACAAAGAGCACTTCTTTCTTCAGTAATAAAAATTACAGGAATAAGATATAGAAATTAAGGGTCCGGTCCAGAAGTGCAAAAATATAAAGTTGTAAGCTAAAACACATTTTGGAAAGAGACAGACAGAGAGAGAGAGAGAGAGAGAGAGAGAGAGAGAGAGAGAGAGAGAGAGCTGCCAGCCACTGTTAACCTCTAACAAACACTTCCTGCCTTAAGAGCAGGCATCCTGGCAGCCACTGTGTACAGAGGTAAACTTTTAACAGTCATTTCCTGCCTCCCAGCTTTCCAGCTATGCAGATACTAACAAAAAAGGTTAGTTTCTAGCTATTGCCTCTATGGGACACTCTGCTTGTATTCTAATTTTTAACTATCCCTTATGTAACTCTACTCTCTGCTTACATTCTCTCAGGTGCAGTGAAAAGTGGCTGTGCCAGCCACTAACTTTCACAAATACTCTAAGTTAGCATTCTAATGTTCTATAAACAACAGTTGTAAAACTAACAATGTAATGTGACTTTAAGCCTGACCTCAAGGTTGTAAAAGCCCTTTGACACACACCTGGTACTAGATTTTACTGTAGGAAGAGGTTCCAAACCAGACCCCAGGGCCAGAGTTTCAGAAGCCGGTCTCTGGCTGTGATAGCAGGTATAGGTGACAAGCTTTCTGTGCCCATGGTGTTTTTTTTTTCTTTTTCTGGAATAAAGCTTGCTTCTGGTTTAATAGATTTTGTTCATCTACCTCACCATTATTGTGTGACCACCGAACACAACAAATATTCCTTATATATGTAGGTGACACCAGAAACTGTGATCCAGATTTAAGGCAGATCTTATTCTTTGTTTGATTGTTTTTTTCTTTCTTTTTTCTTTTTTGGTGTTTTTGAGACAGGGTTTTTCTGTGTAGCCCTGGAATTCATTCTGTAGATAAGGCTGGTTTCAAACCTAGAAAAATCTGACTGCTTTAACCTCCTGAGGGCTGGGGTTAGAGGTGTGCACAGCAACCAAACATCTGAACATGGATATCACTTCAAATAATCCAGATTAAAGACAGGCCTTTAATTTTAAAACATTTAGAAAAATCCCTCATTGGTATACCCATTGGGTTTTAGTTAATTCCAGATGTAGTCAATTTGACTTCCAAGATTAGCACCACAACAGTCAAGACAGAAGAAATAAGAAAAATTGTTACCTGCAGGAGACAGGGAAAGCATGGGAGTTATTTCCAAAACAATGCTTTTCCAAAACAATGGAAGCTTGTGGACTTTACTAAGGGAGTCTCTACACATTTATGTAGAGTTCTGTCTATTACTAAGCAGGCTCAGTTAACAAACGCATTTCTGAATATGATGACAATATAAAAGTGGAGATGTTTAGGGAATTCTCACTTCAAAGTCACGTAGAAACATACAAATTATAATAATGATGGAAAGAAATGCCTCTGACATATTTATCTTGTACCACAAGTCTTAGTATTCAGACATCTGTACTGGTCTGCCCTTGGGGTTGTGACAGGATATGTCCTCAGCTTCAGTCACTAAGATCACCTCCTGTGCACATTAGAGGTGGGCCTTGCCCACTTCCTCTCTTTCCCTCTCCCTCTCCCTCCATTTCTACCTTTCTCCCTTTTTCTCTTTCTCTTTCTACTTCTTTGCCTGCCTCTGTCTTTCCCCCCCATCTCTCTGCCTCTCTCTTCTCTTCTGTTGCTCCTTTACCCAAAGACTAGTCTCTCCACCCTTTTCACATTCCCTTTACCCTAATAAAAAATCCCTCTTTGTGAGCTCTCTTTTTGTGACACTTTTTAAATTTACAACAACAAGGTCTTAGCTGAAAATCAGGTAAACCACACCGTGAAAGAAGATTGTTTTGGAGCCTATGTGACCTGTCAATCTTGATGTTTGATCTAAAAGATAACTGTACCAGTGCCACAATTCTCACAGATACAAAAGATAGAGAACATAAATACAAAATACTTCAAGGAAAAGTCACTTAACAGCACTGTGTACTCTGCTCTTAGATGGATGGTTATGATGAACTCTATTAACCTCAGAATAAAGCTGCTTCCACCTCTGAGCAGGCTGCCTCAGCAGAAGACCACAACGGTTTCCATGCAAAATCAGGAGTTCATTTTAACTAGCCCTGGCTGCTGTCTCAGGACTGTGACATCACTGTAGAGAATTCTATTCTTTCCATTTCTAACATTATAAAAAATAAATAGTTGTATGGGTGTTTTGCCAGCATACATCTGTGCACAGTACCTACAGAGGCCAGAAGAAGGCAGGAGATGCCTGAGACTGGAGTTACAGCAAATGGCTAGCTACCATGTAGGTTCTGGGAATGGAACCTTGGGATCTGTAACAACACCCACTGCTCTTAATTGCTGAGTCATCTCTCTAGTCCCTCTTTTTATTTAAAACTTATTTCCATAATGGTGAGGGAGGTTCCTTCTGTCTATGTGTTGATTTTACTGGTTAATGAATGAAGAAAACTGGCTTGGTCTATAGCATGGGAGGAGGAAGGCAGAGTTAGGAGAACCCATGGAGCTGCCAGAGACAGACACTGGTTGGAATCTAGATGGCAAGCCACAGTCATGTGGTGATACACAGGTTAATAGAAATGGGTTAAATTAACATGTAAGAGCTAGCCAATAAAAAGCTAGAGCTAATCAGTCAAGCAGTGATTTAATCAATACAGTTTTGTGTAATTATTTTGGGCCTAAGCTAGCTGGGTGGTCAGGAACCAAGTAGCAGATTCCATACAATACCATAAAATGATAATTAAAAGATATTCTATCACTTTCCCCTTTTATCTCTTCATTCCCTCCTTTCCCAATCCCTTCCAATTTCTTCCTTGTTAAGTTTGGGTGAATAAGAATGCTGAAACACATGAATACAAACTGAAGAATCCATTTTTGTTGATTGTGCATATATGAATAATTGGCTGATCATGTTGTATTGGATAAATAGTTAGGGAGCTCATCCCTGCCTGAGACTTATTTTCCCAAATAGAGGAGAATTTTTACTTTTTAATCAGCATCAGGTATCTGAGCCTGACTAGGCTGCCTTGGACAGTAAAATCAAGAATAGAAAACTTAGGATAGAAAATACCTTACCTGTTAAGAGCACTGAAGATTCTGTCAGAGCATCCAGATTCTATTCCTGGTACATATAGAAGTTCACTTCTATCTGTAACTCTAGTACCAGGGGTTCTGACAACATCTTCTGGCCTCCTTGGCCATGATTAAAACAAGAGATGTAGACCATAAAAATTATTTTCAAGGTATATGTGGTAGTGCATTCTTTTAGTACCTGCAATCTGGACACCAGAGGCAGGAAGATCACTGTGAGTTTTAAAGCCTGTGCTGCATAGCCTACACACACACACACACACACACACACACACACACAAACAAGCACAAATATGGCCAATAATACGAGCACATGCCACTTATCCCAGGCACTGGAAGAATCTGAACATTTGACAGTGGGCCACCAACTTAACATGAGACCTGAACTGCCTGCCCATCATGAGTTGTATGTTACTGGGCCTACCAAGTCATAAAGTAGGACATGTACAGCATGTTTCTGTGTGATTATAATGGGAGTCTGGGCAGCCAGGAAACAAACAAGTGGCCTTCCTACAACAGTTAACCATAGAGGCCAGGCAGTGGTGGCACACACATTTAATCCCATCACTTGGGAGAAGGAACAGGAAGAACAAGAGATCAAGGCTACACTGGGCTACCTGAGATTGACTCAGTCTAAAAGAGAAACAGAGCCAGGTGGTGATAGCCCAAACCTTTAATCCCAGTACTAGGAAGATGGAAACAGGAATATAATGCAGGTGGAAACAGGATCTCAGCTGCCCATTCAATCTGATGACTTGTAGAGACAGGATCTGCCCTATTCAGTCTGAGATTTAATAGAGGTAAGAAATCTCTAATAACTGGCTGCTCTGCTTCTCTGCTCTTTCAGCTTTCACCCTGGAGATATGACTCTGGGTTTCTTTGATTAAGACTAATAAGGATTCATACTTTATACTGTTGAAGGGAAATTTGTGGAGCAATTATCTACCCTTTTTAAGGTACTGAGTTCAGTTCCCAGCAGTGGGAAA
>NW_026068464.1:209702-212298 GCF_014885135.2 Alexandromys fortis | reverse complement strand
GTGACCTTGGTGATGTTTGAAGACCAGATGAATGAGTGTTGCCCTCTACTGAGGTGGACACTTATGATCAAAGTTATATATTTTCTGTTATGTATTTTGTGTGTGTGTGGTCATGAGGGTCTGTTAATTCAGGTGTGTGTGTGTATATGTGTCTCTCTGTGTATATATATATATATGTGCAAATGTTGACATTTCTTCATATGCATGCAGAGGCTAGAGTACAAATTGAGGAGCCATTCCCTTATTTTTTGAAACAGGTTGGGCTAGCTAACCACTCTGAGCCCCAGGGAAATACCTGTCTCAGCCTCCTTTTACTGGGACACAATTCACTCAGCTCTGTTTGATCTGGCTGCATCTGCCTCTAAGGCTAATATTAAAGGCCATGCCCAGTTCACCAGGCTCTCCATATGGATACTAGGGATCAAGCTCAGAATACAAGTTCCCAATAGCAAACACAATATGGACTGAGACATGCTTGTTCCATACACTTATGACTAAAACAACTGTATTTCAATGGTTTAATTATCTGTGAACAATGTAAATCTGAGGACACTCAGCCAGGACAGGTGGAAAGCATGCACTGAGCTTGCGCTCCTAGAGTCTCAGCCTTCAGCATTTGTTCCCCTCTCTGTGTGAACTTTGTTCTCCATTCCTCCTCATCCAGAGAGGATATACTCACTCCTCATCTCTTGCCAGCAGTCAGCCACCATGCATAGCCCCTCCATTGTCACCTCCGCAGTCACCACAGCTGGACTAGAGGACCAGAGGAATCCTTCACATGTGAAGCCGAGAGCCACAGTGGCTGCAGCTGTGTTCTAACACTAGTCTATGTGTTGATAATCTTCCTCTTGTGGAAACAAAGGTAAATGGCCCAGGAGAGGGCCTCACCTGAGCTATCCCTCTGAGTTTTTACAGTTGTGGGACATGGAGATGGGTAAATGTATTAGTCAGGGTTCTCTAGAGTCACATACATATACATGCTGCATGAAAATAAATTTTTGAAAATTAGAAAAATACTGAAATATGTAAGGATATTTGTATAATGGAAAATGTTATACAATGACTCCTTACAATGCAAAACAGTCTCAAAGTTCAATGCAATCCTATTCAAATCCCAAATGCTTTTTTGTAAAGATAAATGGTTTGACTTCTAAAATCAAAAGGATTATGAGAAACAAATATGGGCACGCAGTAGGCGACACCCTAATACCAACATTGGAAAGTGCTCAGGGGGAACTAAAAGTACAAGGTCAACTGAAGTTACATGGAAAATTGAAGATCACCCGGCTTCCACACGACCATAAAACAAAAGCAAAGTGTGGACTGGATTCAGAACAGACTTAACTCCATGGTAAGCAGAAGAGCACCGCATAGCAACAGAGATGAGCAGATGGTGGAGTGCAGTGGAAAGCACAGAAATACAGACTTGATCCTGCAGGCCCTGGTTTTCATATTTTAAATAATAAGGAAAGTGATGATGCTGCTCAGTTGCTCTTAGCATCTCTGGATAAATTAACAAAGGATGGTAATAAGCTTTGTGTTAACCAACTTCTAGCTTCTCAGCATTTGTTGAAGGACAAAAATGAATTTAGTGATAAGATTGACAGACTCTAGTATAAAAGGAAACAGTATAAAAGTTTCCAAGTGTGCCCTGGAAGATAATCTTTCCAGCAGCCATATACCTCAAGTTACAGAAAATCAAAGAGAAGCCCACATTTATAAGTTTGGCTGAACTACAGCAAATACTCAAGTCCCAGCTTCAGAGAGTGTCTGCAGTTAATTGTTAAACAATGGGATCCTGTGACCTGAGATGGGGTTGTGTGGGAGGACTATATTAGGGCTCAGAACTGTGAACTTTCAGGTACTCAAGGGTTAATCTCACCTGGGGTTGGTAATCACTCCACCCTCATTCCCTCTTGAAATGTTATCATTGTCATCTGTGATTGAGGAAATTTCTTCTTCATTGTCTTCTAAACTAACTCTGATTTCTTTGAAGGAAATGTTAGGCAACACAATACTGATTTCCCTCACAGCCCACTAATAGCTGCCTCTAGACCTATAACCAGACTTAAGACATAGTAGGCTGGTAAAGGGAAGTAGAAAGTGTAGTTCATGACAGCGAGCCCATGATCATGGAATCCACTGGTCTTACCATGTTCTCCACTATCCCAAAGTAGCAGGCCTGATGAAAGATAGAGTGATCTTCTGAAGACATAGTTCCAGTATCAGTTATGTGGCAGAAGCAAGGAATTCTGGGTCAAGGTTCTCTAAAAGGTGTTATATGCTTTGAATCAGCATCCAGTATATGGTACAGATTCTCCCATAGTGAGGATCCATGGGTCAGGAAACAAGGCAGGATGGAAAAGGAAATATGTATACTCATTACACCCCTAGTGACGCCCTAGGAAAAAAATTTCCTTCCTGTTCCCACAACCTCAAGTTTTGCTGGCCTGGAAGTGTTGGAATCATATTGGAGAGTATTCCTGCCAGGAGCCACAGCAAACCTTCAATTGAACTGGAAGATCAGGATTCCCCATGGCCACTATGGACTTCTATTGACCTTAAAACAATAGGCTATAACTGGTTTTATACCCAG
>NW_026068464.1:196867-203158 GCF_014885135.2 Alexandromys fortis | reverse complement strand
AGAGACGCCATGCTCAGCTCTCCCAGGCAGCTGCAACCCACGATGGACTTAGGCTAGAATCTTTCCGGTAAGCGCACCTTGGGGTGCTTACAAACATCATTAGAAATGGGCTAGACCAGGTGCGAGAATTAGCCTGTAAGGGCTAGAGTTCATGGGTCAAGCAGTTCTTTAAATGAATACAGTTTGTGTGTTGTTATTTCGGGCATAAGCTAGCCAAGCGGCCGGGGTGTTGGGGACGCAGCCCCGCCGCCGCTCTTATTTCAACAAACAAAAACATGGACAATAGATGACTTCACAGCAGAAAATCCCAAAGAAGGGAAAAACAGACAAAATAACATCACCAGCAACCAAAACTAAAATAACCAGAGCTAGCAATCAATGGTCATTAATATCCTGTATCCCTCAATATAAATGAACCCCACTCACCTATAAAAAGACACAGACTAACAGATTGGATGTGAAAATGGAATCCATCATTCTGCTGCATACTAGAAACACACTTTAACCTCAGAAATAGATATTGCTTCAGATAAGGGTTGGGAAAAAATTCCAATCAAATGGACCTAAGAAACAAGCTGGTGTAGCTATCATAATATCTAACAAAATAGGCTTCAATCTAAAATCAATTGAAAGAGACGAAGAAGGACATTTCATATAGTCATAGTCTAATATCTATTTTTTTAAACAGATTTATTTATTTATTTATTTATTTATTTAGTATACAATATTCTGTGTGCATATCTGCAGGCCAGAAGAGGGCACCAGACCTCTTTACAGATGGTTGTGAGCCACCATGTGGTTGCCGGAAATTGAACTCAGGACCTTTGGAAGAGCAGACAATGCTCTTAACCACTGAGCCATCTCTCCAGCCCTCTAATATCTATTGAAAGAGACAAAGAAGGACATTTCATATAGTCATAGAAAAAATTCACAAGAAGAAAACTCAATACTGAACATCTATGCCCCAAATACAAGGGCACCCTTGTATGTAAAAGAAACACTTCTAAAGTTTAAATCACACATTAAACACCACACACTAATAGTGGGAGACTTCTACACCCCACTCACACCACTGGGTAGGTATGTCAGAAAGAAAATTTAACAGAGAAATAAAGGAACTAACAGATATTATGACTCAAATGGACTTAACAGATATCTATAGAACATTCTATCCAATCATAAAAGAATATACCTTCTTCTTAGGACCTCACGGAACATTCTCAAAAATTGACCACATACTTGGTAACAAAGCAAACCTCAACAGATAGAAAATTTGGAATTATGCCATGGATCTTATTGGGTCACCACTGCTTAGAATTAGAATTCAACAGCAATACTAATTCCAGAAAACCCACAAACACATGGAAATTAAACAATACTCACATGAAGCATTAATGAGTCAAGGAAGAAATAAGGGAGAAATTAAAGACTTCCTAAAATTCAATGAAAATGACTATACAACATACCAAATTGATGGGACACAATGAAAGCAGTGTTAAGAGGAAAGTTCATAGTACTAAATGCCTTCATAAGAAGCAGGAAAAAAATCCCACACTAGTAAATTAACAGAACATTTGTAAACTCTGAAACAAAAAGAAACAAAGTCACCTAGAAGAAAAAGACAGCAGGAATAATCAAACTGAGAGCTGAAACAGCAAAACAGAAACAAAAAAACAAAACAAAGAATCAGTGAGAAGCCAGGCAGTGGTGGCACATGCCTTTAATCCCAGCACTTGGGAGGCAGAGGCAGGCGGATCTTTGTGAGTTCGAGACCAACCTGGTCTACAAGAGCTAGTTCCAGGACAGGCTCCAAAACTACAGAGAAACCCTGTCTTGGAAAAAAAAAAAAAAAGAATCAGTGAGAATAAGAGTTGGTTCTTTGAAAAAAATTAACAAAATAGACAAAACATTATCCAAACTAACCAAAAAGTAGAGAGAGAGATTATCCAAATTAACAAAATCATAAATGAAAAGGGGGACATAACAATAAACAGGGAAGAAATCCAGAGACTCATCAGGTCATATTTTGAAAATCTGTACTCCACAAAAGTGG
This sequence comes from Alexandromys fortis, assembly GCF_014885135.2. Classification (NCBI taxonomy): domain Eukaryota; kingdom Metazoa; phylum Chordata; class Mammalia; order Rodentia; family Cricetidae; genus Alexandromys; species Alexandromys fortis. The sequence goes on along the minus strand of NW_026068464.1, from coordinate 201,105 downwards.
AAAACTTAAAAGAAATGGACAACTTTCTGGATAAATATCACTTACCAAAATTAAATCAAGATGCGATAACCAAAGTAAATATACCTATTACTGTTAAAGAAATAGAAACAGTCATAAAAAGTCTCTTAACCAAAAAAAAAAACTTGCCCAGGACCAGACGGTTTCAGCTCAGAATTGTACATGATTTTCAAAGAAGAACTAAAACCAATACTACTCAATTGTTCCACACAACTGAAACAGAAGTAACATTGTCTCTTCTGTGTTCCATAGGTAAGGACTTGCCAAAGGCTCCAAATAGCATGACCATCTGCCACTGATACCATAAGTACCCTAGGATCTGCTGGATCATATGGTCCAGGTGGTAGTGAAGCCTGCAGAGCAGCCTGGACCTGTTGAGGAGCCTTCTGTTCCAGGCCCCACACAAAGTGAGCAGCTTTCTGAGTTACTTGATATATGGTCCAGAGTAACACACACAAGTGGGGAATGTGCTGTCTCCAGAATCCAAAAAGGCCAACTAAATGTTGTGCTTCTTTTCTAGTGGTGGGAGGAGCCAGGTGCAGTAACTGATCCTTCATCTTAGAAGGAATATCTCTGCAAGCCCCACAGCACAGGACTCCTAGATATTACACTGAGGTAGAGGTTTTTGAATTTTGGTCGGATTTATTTCCCATTGCCTATTGCTGTGATGAAACACCATGACCAAAGCAACCTAGGAAGGAAAGGGTTTATTTGGCTTACAATTTCACATCACAGTTCATCATTAAACAAAAGTCAGGACAGGAACTCAAACAGGGAAGGAAGCTGGAGGCAGGAGTTGATGCAGAGGCCATGGAGGAGAGCTGCTTACTTAAGAAAATGCCCTACAAGCTTGTCTACAGCAAGATCTTATGAAGGTGTTCTCTCAGCTGAGGCACCCTCTTCTCTGATGACCCTATCTCGTGTCAAGATGACATAAAACTAACCAGGACACTCATTCTCTGACGCATATGTGTTATCAACACATTCAGAGTGGCTGCTCCCTCCTGCTCACTTGGTCCAATTTATATATTATAAATATAGTGAACCAGTGTGTGACATCTTGTAGAAGAGACAAACCATCAGGATCCCGTTGAACAAGTTATGACACAGAGCTGGAAAGTTAATGTATCCCTGAGGTCGTATCATAAAGGTATTCTGCTGGCTTTGTCATCTGAAAACAAATTGCTTCTGGTGGTCCTCATGGACAGGGACCGAGAAAAAGGCATCTGCCAGATGAAGAGATGTGTTAGCCTGTTTGAGTTGGGCTATGTCTGGCACAGCAGCTGCATTTGGAGTCACTAGTTGACTAAGTTCGTATACTCAATGGTGCTCTTTCAATGTTCTAGTCCTCGCTCACCATTTTCTGCCTTGTAGAATTAGTGAAGGGCATGTCTTCTGAGCTTTTCCATTGTGGGGGATTAGGTTTTAAGTTTGTTTTTATTTTATTTTTCAGTTTATTTTTTTATTTTTTGTTATTTTTATGTATACGAGTGTTTGCTTGCATGTATATCTGTGTACCATGTGTATGCCTTGTGTCCACATAGGTCAGAGGGCATCAGATCCCCTGGAACTGGAGTTATGGATGGCTGTGAGTCATCATGTGGTTTCTGGGAATTGAACCTGGGTCTTCTGGAAGATCAGGCAACATCCAGCATTACAATTTCCCTGAGCCTTAAAATCCCTTTATCAACACTAAATGAAGTATATCGGGCATCTCCAGTGTAAAGTTTTTACCTCCCAATAATCCTCTCTGCCAACTCAATGATCCAAATCAAACCAAATGAGGAAAAGCCCAGGTTTAATGGATTCCACTGCTCCTGGGTGACCTTCCAGTCCCCAGAGAGGAGACTGGACAGGAAGAAGACTGGGAAACCACGGAGAGGGGAAAGGAAACCAGAAAGACCACATGTTGTTCTCTGGGGGCAGTTTAAATAGCCTGTGGGAGTGGTCTTGAGCCTCTTGGGGAGGGTCACTGTTTGGGAGGCTTTCTCAGAGGTGAAGTCGGAACTGCGGAAACTCCCAGGGGAGAAGGATTGGGGTGAAAAGTTCCACCAAAATTTTTCAGAATGGATGCCAGGGGCTGGGGTGAAGCCTCCAACCAAACATCCCAGACTCCTTGGATAAAGGGAGCCAGGAGGCTGGGGTGACATTTCCAACCAAACATCCAGCTCCAAAGTAGGCCATCAGTTGACAAATGTGTCAACCAAGCAACTGAATAAACTTTTGATACCTTTTTTTTTTTAACTCTACAATCTTCCATATTAAACCTAGAATACCCACTCAGTGGGCCCATATCAATGAACTCAATCCAAATCAGTTTTATGTTTAGTTTTCCATTATCCCACACCCTTGAAATCCATTCCCACAAATATTCTTGACTTCTACTTGAATGAATTAGCAAACTTAACAAATTCATTAGCTGTGCAGTGAAAATTCTCTTCTAGCTTTAAGTCTGCTTTAGGTCTAAAGGCAATGTTTGCTGGACTGTGGGAACACCAGTACTGTCTTGCCTGGCAGCTCCCTCTGGCTTCTGCAGACAATGCAGGATTAATTGCCCCAGGCAAGGGCAGAGATAGCAGTTCTTCAGGGAAGAGCCCTGCTTCCTCAGGTGAAGTAAATATAATACCCTAAATTAACCTGTAAACCCCACCTCCCCAAGGACCAGTTAACTTCTGGGAATGCAGGGAGTTGTAGTCCCTGAACAATAACAACAAAGCCTCCTGGGGAAAGTATGATGGTCTATGAGTTTTTTCCATAAAAGCCCGAAAACACATGATTCGGAGCCACTCAACTGGGATGTTTTCAGGGAGTGGTCCTGAAAGTTAATCTTGGTCACTATTTAATACTTTAATGCAGCTTGCTTCAAATTTGGCCCAAAATAGTAGAACTAGTTTTTCTTTAGCAAATCTCAAAATTAACAGTAAACCCTTCAAAATCTGAGGGTTCACTATTCTCAGCCTCACCAGGGTACCCCCATACACCTCCATGCCAAGTTACAGATTTCCAACCTCTTCTGGTCAGTGTTCTGACATCACTGCCGACACCCTGCAAGGCTGGAACTTAAAACTGTGTGCGGAGTCAGCCAATCTTACAATGAGGGCTTGAGTTTGGTGTTTTTGGCAACTTGAACTCCGTGGTTGTTGGAGAAGATCTTTTCCAGGACACTCTTAGAAACCTATAGATTGTTCATGTGCACCTGGAGCTGGCTAATTTTATCATGATCTTCCTTCCCCCTGTCACTTTATCCAGAGATGCTGTAAGCAACCAGCCAGCATGATCAGTAGTTTTATGTATAAAGTCACTAAGTTATTGGGTCCTTGTTAAGGCTTCACAAGAAGTGACTCAAGAGTAGCAAATACTTATTTGTAGTTTTTTGTTTGTTTTGTTTTTGTTTTTTGAGACAGAGTTTCTCTGTGTAACACTCTGGCTGTCCTGTAGCTCAGTCTGTAGGCCAGGCTGGTCTTAAACTTATAGAGATCCACTTGCCTCTGCCTCCACAGTGCTAGAATTAAAGGTGTGTGCCACCATCGCCCATCTTCTCTTTCACACCATGGGCACCAGTGTACTTCCAAGGGAATTTCTAGTGACCATAGGTTTCATCATGTTAGAGAGTCACCCCAGCTACCACCAAACCCTCTAGAGAAATTCATCATGTTGGGTAGTGTAAGCTTGAGGCCAGCCTGGTCTACATTGTTCCAGGATAGCCAAGGACACACAGAAAAACCCTGTCTCAAAAAAATAAAAATTAAAAGAAAGAAAAATATCCATCCTTATAATTCAGTTTCTTTAGAACCAAGCCTGGCATCAATTTCTGTATTAGTAGCTTTTCTGTGGCTGTGATAAAATGCCATGACAAAAAGTAACTTATAGAAGGAAGAGATTGTTTTGACTTAGGGTTGTAGAGGGAAAGTCCGCCATGGCAGGGAGGTGTGGCAGCAAGAGCAGGAATCTGAGATTTCACATTTCAATTGCACACGGGAAGCAGAGGACAAACCGGAAGTGAGGGGAAGTTAGGAATTCTTTTAAATATTTTTTAAGATTTATTTTATCTATATGAGTGTTTTGCCTGCATGTATGTATGTGTACTGCGCATGCCTGACCAAAGGAGGATATGAAATGCCCTGAAACTGGAGTTGCAGATGGTTGTGAGCCACTTTGTGGATGCGGGGAATTGAACCTGTGTCTTTTGCATGAGCAGCAAGTGCTCTTAATCACTGGGC
>NW_026068464.1:189972-191680 GCF_014885135.2 Alexandromys fortis | reverse complement strand
AGATTTATTTTATCTATATGAGTGTTTTGCCTGCATGTATGTATGTGTACTGCGCATGCCTGACCAAAGGAGGATATGAAATGCCCTGAAACTGGAGTTGCAGATGGTTGTGAGCCACTTTGTGGATGCGGGGAATTGAACCTGTGTCTTTTGCATGAGCAGCAAGTGCTCTTAATCACTGGGCCATGTCTCCAGCCCCAAGCTACAAACTTGTAAAGCCTGCTCCAGTGATTTATTTCCTCCAGCAACTCTACATGCCCTAAAAGCCCTATAACTTCCCCAAGCAGAATCATCAACTGTGTGCCAAGTGTTCACAAATTCAGACTCGTGAGAGCTCATTCAAATCACCACATTGGTTTCTCAGCCCAGGAGAGACTCACATCTGTGACCTTCCTTAAGCAGAGAATGGGTGGCTGCTATGTTCTCCAGGTAGCAGTCCTCAGACTCTGAGACCCCCATCTTCCCCGTGACCAATTCATTCATTCTACACTCAGCCCAGATGGGGCCTCTTAGAACATCTGTTGGGTAGTTTGACCTGCTGTGTGGTGAAGAAGTAGATAGGTGATAGGTCTCATGTGTCTGGATGGCCCTCTCTCTACTTGTAAAAAAAGATTTAATTTTACTGATATCCATGTCTTTTTCTCTTTCTGTGTATGTGTGTGCCCCAACCTGTGCAGGTACCCAAGAAAGCCAGAAGATGCCCTGGAGCTGGAATTACAGATGGTTGTGAGCTTCTCTGCATGGGTTGTGGGAACTGAACTCTTGTCCTCCGGAAGAACAAGTGCTCTTAATTGATGAGACAACTCGGCAGCTCCCCTCTGCTTTTCTGCTTAAGCTTCAGTGGAAATAGAGATGGCCAACGGTAAGACTCTTCCAGGCCCCTTAAAAGCAGAGACAAAAAGTGTTTTCCACTGCAGAGAGCTGACTTCACAGACATGGGAGTGCCACTACCAGTGGGCACAGCAGAGCACTCCTGAGCACCTCACTATAGAAGGTCCCTGAACTGACAGAAAACAGATCAATACTTAAGGTAAATGGCTATCATTGCACCTTGCTGTCTGTGGAGACAAAGTACTGGAATCTTATCAAGGTTACAATTGCCTTGGTGGTATTGCTCCCCACACATCATAAAACTCTGACTGGAAAGAAGAAAACAGGAAGTCAGCTAAAGACTATGTCCACCCCATGAATAAGTATTAAAGCTGCCCAGTACAGTAATTCCAATGGGTGATTATAACTCTGCTTTGTGATGATCTCTAAAACATTTTCTTCATGTGCTAGTCAAACTTCCTCTCTGTTTTAGGTTTAAACATATTTATAGGCTGTTGTGGCTTCAGAGAAGCTATTCCAAAGTAGAATGTTTCATTGAATTATGATTATTAAGGAACAGGACCTTGATATGTAGACCAAGCTGGTCTTCAGTTTGTGATTCTCCTGCCTCAGCCTCCCGTGTGTAGGGTTTAGGTCTGTAGTACTATATTGACTTTTTCGTGAGCCGGGTCTGAATGCGCTGCCAAGGTTAGTTGGCAGCACTTGGTTTTGTTCACTCTGATCAAGAAGCTTACTGGACTGTGTGTGAGCCTGTGAAGCATGTGTGAGGCTCTGGGTCCTATCCTTAGCACTGCGAAAGGAAGAAAAAAGAGGGAGAGACAGACAGAGAAAGAGAAAGAGAGAGAGAGAGAGAGAGAGAGAGAGAGAGAGAGAGAGA
>NW_026068464.1:174936-182822 GCF_014885135.2 Alexandromys fortis | reverse complement strand
AGAGAGAGAGAGAGAGAGAGAGAGAGAGAGAGAGAGAGAGAGAGAGAGAAGGAAGAGATAACAGTTAAAAGAAATAAACACCTACCTGATCAAGTCTCTTCCTGGACTCACACATCTTCAGACTCAAGGTGAAATTCACCTATGATATACAAGTCCTGTGCAACCGCATTCTAAAATACCGATTTTCCCATGGGTGTACAAATAGGCCACTTCTTTCCCATCCCAGTTGTTCGTACTGCCCAGAAAGCTCTTCCTTGGTACCTGGTCCACTCTAGCTCCCAACAGCTCAGCCCAGCCCCAGGGGAGCAAATGGGCTTTTAGACAGTGCTAGGACCTTTGCCTTTAGATCCCTGTCGAGTCCCAGGCATAAGAGAACCAGGCTGCTCCCACTGTGCTCTTCCTGCATTTCCTTAGAACTCCTAGGAGTTAATGGTGGGGGCTCGCTGTGTGTCGAGAGCACTGTCTGCTCCTTCAGAGGACCTGGATTCAATCTCCAGAACCCACATGGCTGCTCATATACATCTGTAACTCCAGTTCCAGGGGATTTAACACCCTCTCTGGCCTCCAAGAGCAATGTACACATGTGGTACACAGAAGGGAAAACTCTATATACATAAAATAAAAGTATGTATTTTTCTTAAATGAAAAAAGAGGTATAGGGATTTTTGTTGTTTGTTACCTTTGGGGAATGTTTGTTACACAGCATTGGATACCCTAGCTGTCACCCTCTTCTGTCTCAATTGTGTGCCCATAGGATCGTCTTTGTACTCATCCACTATCATCACACACACTGATTTGTTTGAGAAATATATAATTTCCCCCGAAAAGACAGATGGACATAGGCTGGAGGACAGAACACCCTGTCCCCCATACTTATCTTTGGTCTGTGTTCAATCCATGCTTACTCCCCTATGCTCCTCCTCTCAGTCTTCCAGGATGAAGCCCCTCATGTCTTGTGCTGCCCTTGTCATCTGTCACATCTGGACTCAGGCAGGATTGGTTTCTCTGCTACTAGCAAGCCCACCATCAATATTAGGTCAGCAAGCAGGGTGACATCCTCAGGTTACTTCAAATGAACATAAGTTAGCAGGAGTTCATGGGAAATACTGTTCCCTAATACCAGACTTTGTCCTTTGAAACCTTTTCACAATGCTTTCCCTGCTGGACTCCTTTCGCTGTTACTGTTACAACTTTCATTTCCCAACATCAGTCAGGAATCTTATGAGATGGGGTACAAGCCTCTGCCACCACCTGTCCTCAGAGGTCCCCTTCAACACTCAGGTCATTCTACATGCTTCCTCTGAGGTTGGGATGACCGCCCCCCATATCCAGGATGACTGGACTGGGTACTTTGTCATGATGTCTTGTTTCCTCTCCTCCCATTTCATATGCTAATTTTCTCCATTCTTGTTTTCTAGTTTGATGAAAATATTGGCATGCACATAGGGCCACAGAGCACAATGCATTGAGATTTCCACAAGGTCAGAAGAGGCCATCGGACCCCCCCAGAGCTGAAGTTACAGGCAGTTGTGGGCTGCCTGATGTGGGTGCTGGGAACTGCACTCAGGTCCCCTGGAAGAGCAGTAGTGCTCTTAGTTGCTGATCATCTCTCCAGTGACTCAGGGCTGTCCTCTATTTCTGAAACAGTCTCATGTTTGGACTGTAGGAGAGCCTGGCTTCAGGCCACTCTGTCCCTGTCCTCAGCTAATCCTTCCACTGAACTTGGAAGGCAAAGCCTATCTTTAGGTGAGCAAAGGGAGGGGTCTCATGGATCTGACTCACAGCAAACATTCAACAATTTCATCATGTCTGCTGCAGGTTCAGAGCTGCTGTGCACCTCCCTCCCTTCTTCGGGTGCCCAGCACTCTCTACTCACCCCATCTTCAGTTTTAGTAGACCCCTTTACAACTTCCTCCATGCAGGCTGCTTAACACAGGCCACCTTTTCATCTGCTTCCTTATCAGTGTCATCTCTTGGTCCTTATCTCTCCCCCCCCCCAACACACACACACTTTGGGTGGGAATTAAGTCCATCTGGAGGACTATGCGCCCTGGTTGTCAGCAATGACCCCAAGCTGGGCTTCCTGTTCCCCTGAGGATCTAACTAGACAGTGTCAGGCCTCAGAAGCTTTCGACACTCCTCTTCTACCCTAATACTTACATCTACAATTAACTTCAAAATTCTCAGATGGGCTCCCTGCTCAGCTGTTAGCCTTGGTAGCCTTGTGGAAACTTATGGTGGGAGGCATGTGTTTAGCACAGGATCACTAGCCTGCGGCTCCTGAGACAAAGACTAAGAAGAACCTTTGCGCGCGCGCGTGTGTGTGTGTGTGTGTGTGTGTGTGTGTGTGTGTGTGACAGAACCTGTCCAGTCCAATGTTCCTCCCACGGCCTTGGCTGGGAAGTGGCTATTGGCAAGCACTCCACCACTGAGCAACACCATCAGGAAGTGGCTGTTGATTGGCTGTGCACAAAGGTGGAAAGTGACCAGACCAGGATTGCACAGAAGTGGGGCCTGTACATGCCAAGGCAGGTCAGCCACCTAGGAAGACCATAGCTTTGGACCAGAATGAGTATGTAGAAATTGAGCAGCTGAAAGCAGGGGACCAGAAGGGGTTTGGGAAGCCATCAGAAGTCCTGGTGTCAAAGCTGCCACCAGTTGATACATCGTGATGTGGTCTGAGCTCCACCGTACCGTACCATACTGGTGCTTTCCTTTCCCCCTCACCATGGTCTCCATCTTGGTTTCCACCTGTCCAGGTGGGTCTGTGGTCAGGGGTTTTCCTGTCTTCTGTACATTTACTTCAGGTAAGACTATGATCCATCTTGCGTTAATTCTCAATCTGCTCGGAAACAAGGTGGAGGTTGATGTTTGGTTTGGCATGTGGAGTGACTAGTTTTCTGTGCCACACTGTAAATGACCACACTCTTACTCACTTGATACATACACACTTGTCATCTTAGGTCCTGGAGCTCAGAAGTTTGTGTGGCTGAGCCTCTCCCAGACCACTGCCAGGGTGTGGCCATGTGGTGTTCTCTCCTCTGAGGCCTGATGACTAGGAACAGACTACCCAGTTCATTAGAACTGTTGGCAGAGCTCACTTGCCTGCAGTTGTAAGAGCAAGGGCCCAGCTTTTCACAGGCCACCCTCTGTTCCTAGAGGCTCCTGCTTTCTCATCAGCCAGCAGGTCTGTGGCTGATGTTTATGACATGATGCAATACATCCTTGGGAATGGCATCTCTGCCACAGGATCACTCAAAGATCGCCTTGGGGACACATCATCTTCTGAAAGACTATCTTTCCTTCACTGTCCAGTATGAGCACTTTTGTACAAAATCAATTAACCAGACAAGTGTGAACCCATTTCTAATCCACCCACCTGTATAGCTAGCTATCTGTTAGCCAAGAACGTGTGGTCCTGATTACTAGTTTTAGACTAGGCATCTAACCAACTTAAAACCAGGTAATGTGAATCTTCCTTTGTTGTTGTTGCTTTTTGATCGTGGTTTGGTTTGTAATTGGGGCTCACCCTGTAGCCAGCCCAGGCAGGGTCCCACGATAAGAGCCTCCTGTTTCTGCCTCCATAGTGTAACCTATAGTTTAACCCTTTGCCAACCTGCAGGAAAAGATTCCTCCAATCAAGCAGGCTTAGAGAACAGTAGTTTTCAGAGATTGGATCTTGTCCCCATCCTGGGTTGAGACCTCCTTCTGGGAGCAGTTCTGTGAGGCCCTGATGGGGTGGGAGCTACTGCTTGGCTCTAGACTGCTCACCTAAATGATCAGGCATCTGGAGAATAAACAGCAACTCACTTCCTGGTGCTCGGCCTGGCTCTATGTAGAAATTTGCTCTGCCCTAGTCAGTTTGAAAGGGCGTCTGCTCCTGCAACCAGCAACTGCATTTCTCACAGAGACATTTTATAGCCAGCAGCGCTTCCTGCCATCAGGAGTCAGAAACCCTGGTCAAGTAGGTGGCCAAAGTCACTGCCCACGAGGACAGGCTTTGTACACTGCTCTCGACCAAGTGTCCCTGTACATCTGTGCCTGTCTTGCATGCTGCCAAACTCCACGGCTGAAGCAAACGGCAGTGATTTTGCCCGAGGATCCCAGAGGCAGCAGTGCTGACACTTCACATGTGGCCCATTCTGAGACAGTGACACCCTCAAATGTCTCACATTCTGAGACAGTGACACCTCACATGTGTCCCATTCTGAGGCAGGGACACCTCACATGTGCCACATTCTGAGGCAGTGACACCCTCACATGTGTCCCATTCTGAGACAGTGACACCTCACATGTGTCCCATTCTGAGGCAGAAACACCCACAAAGGTGAAGAGTAAGTCCAAAGGAATCTCAAACCTGAAGCCATGATTGGGGTGTCTTTGACCAAAGAGGAGCGACTTGTGAGTGACAGGCAAGGGACTTGTACTGTTGGTTACCTAGTCATTTTCCAGTGATCAGAAGACACCTCTGGGCTCTGGAAGCAGGAGGATCTACTCTGGACTGATGGTAGCAATTACAGAGCTTGGGAGGACAGTGGAAGAACAAGCTTGCTGACTGCAGCTCAGAGAGGGTGCCATAAAATGATCTGGAATGTCAGCTTGCTGGATGATTCTTTAAGATTCCAACTTAAAAATCTAAAACCATGAATGCATAAGTGGATGGTGTTGGGCTCAATACCACATTCAAATACTTAAAGCATAATAGGCACACACAGTGTCAAGTTGGGAACGTAGACCCCAGTCCCTTGCATCTATACCAGCCCCAAGGCCTGGTCTGGACTCCAAATCTCAGCAGGCCAGGTCCTGACCCCTCCCTGGGGATGGGGTCAGGACCTCTCCCCAGGGTACTTAAGTGATCTCCAGAAAGAGGACCACTTGGTCTCCCTTTCTTCCTCCTGGGGGTTGTATTCCTGCAGCTCCCCTTGGGGCCACCCGAGAGCACAGATCTCCTATTAAACCTGGATCTTTCTTTCTTTCTCTCTTTTTTTTTTTTTTTTGGATTTTTCGAGACAGGGTTTCTCCGTAGCTTTTGGTTCCTGTCCTGGAACTAGCTCTTGTAGACCACGCTGGCCTCGAACTCACAAAGATCCGCCTGCCTCTGCCTCCCGAGTGCTGGGATTAAAGGCATGCGCCACCACTGCCCGGCTAAACCTGGATATTTCTTAATTCGGCTTGTTTTGATTTGGCTTGATTGGGAATTTTTGCGTCGCTGGAGAGCTTGCGTTATACAGTTCAAAGCCAGGTCCACTTTTTCCCCTGTAAGTCTCTTAGAAAAATCTTTTTAAATTGAGCCTGCTCTGTTCATTTGTATCAGGCAGGCTCAATTTAAAAAGATTTTTGTATATATATGTGCCCATGGTTTTTGGTCTCTGTGCTTTCACCCCTCCCTTCCCTTAGTAGCCAATCTCTCAGAGCATCATGCTGCCAGAGGCACTGGCCCCTCCCCCACTCCCTCAAGCCCACACTTCCCAACCCCCTCCTATGGAGCTACATTCTTTCCCCTTGCTTTCCCAATTTGGAGGTTCAACTTCCACCTTCCCCTTCCCCTCCTACTTCACTGCTCCACTGCTGAACCCCCTCTGCGCACTGGGCTAGCCCCTCCCATGCTCCCTTTTCTCTTCCAAATCTCCCTCAGGTAGAAAAGCGGCTAGGTTCCTTTTCTACTAATCATTCTGTTTCCTCAGTCAGTACTGAGGAAAGAGTTAAAAAAAAGTTAAGGATGGTCCCCAAACTCCTATATGGGAATTGGTGAATATGGCCTTTAAAGTTTTTAATGCCTGAGAGGAATCAGCTGTGTCTTCCCCACAGACAAAGCTACAACAATCTACAGGCCCAGGCCTTAGCAGCTGCCCTAAGGTCACAGGAAGGGGGACAAGGGAAGCCAACCATGGGGCTCTATCAAAGGTGGTCTAAATGGTCACATGGCATGATATTGCACTACAGCTGCTCCGAGGCTGTGCCCTATCTGCCAGCAACCTGGACACTGGAAATCACAATGCCCCTGTGCGGGCTTGTCCTCTATGCCATGCCATGGAGGTCCGGCCTCATCACCATCGGCAAGTGAAACTCTGCCAGCCTTCAAACGCCTGACGCTGCCCAGAGTTGGTATATCCCGTAACCCTCTCCTACACTAGGATCATGCTACAAGTGGTGGGTAACTCCATTATTTTTATTTTCATTTGGGCCTTAAGTTTCCCTCACCAATTTCAGCTATGGGGGTAGACAGGACCCGTTCCTCCCCACTTAAAACTCTGCCACTACCCTACATTCTTGTAGGACAATTATATCCTTAGCCACTTCCCCAAAGCTTTGTTCTGCTTCTTGGAACCCCTTTTAACCCCACCCATCTCCAAGATTCTATTTTACAGGTTCACTCCTCCTGCCAGACCTGTGCCCAGGCCAACCCACAGGGAGTTCTCCACATACACCAGCTTCGTGGACACCAACCCCGCAAAGACTGGCAGGTTAATTTCACCCATATGCCTACTCATAAAAAACTTCGTTATCTCTTAACACTTGTGGACACTTTTACAGGGTGGATAAAAGCATTTCCAGTCTACAGGGAAACAACAGATGTGGTGGAACTCAACATCTCCTGGACAATGGGACTCATCAAACAACTGAGCAAGCTTTCCATTGAACTCAGGTTATCTTGGCCCTCGCCTCAGGGCCACCCGGCATTTCCCTATGGGCCTGAGCCCCTTTGAGCTGCTTTATGGCAGGCCCTTTCTCCTTAACAATCACCTCCCAGTTCAAACTCCTCTACTGGCAGGTGCCTACCCTACCTCTCCCTTTTAAGGTCCCTTCTCCATTCACATGCTGACAGTTGTCTTCCTGCCACCACACCAGTGGACCCTAATGCCCCTAAACCTGCCCCTCTCTCCCCAGGGGACAGAGTACTCCTCAAACAGTTAACTCCTAGGTCTCTTGAACCTCGATGGACAGGACCTCACACGGTAATCCTCACCACACCCTCAGCTGCCAAGCTCTTGGGACACCCATGCTGGTACCATCTCTCCAGGCTCAAGTGGGCACCTACTCAAGACACTTGGTCTGTCCAGCAGACAGGACCTTCCATTCTCCAGGATGCCACAATGAAGGGCCTACCTGCTCCTCATCCTGGCACACTCATCTTTAGCGATAACAAGTTTTTTTTTTCCCTAGACACCTGCCTTCTCATCTCCCCCAAGGAACAGACGCCTGCCTTCTCCAGGATGACAGTTCATGAGATGCCTTTCCAGCCACACTTTTCGCTAAACATGGACAGCTGGCTCTCCCCTTCCCCACGCTACCCCGTGCCTGCAGGAAGTAGCCAGATTTGAGTCTATGCCCTTTTTTCCCCAAAGAGAGCCCTATGGAAGGTAAGTGCCACTTAGTCACAGACCTGGAGTCCTGCCCAGGGGTCTTACAGCCTACCTTGATTGTACTCTGCCTTATTATTTTCTTTTTTTAGGATCCTTGACAGCCTTGTAGGAGCCAGAAAAGACTTGTAAAGGCCTGTAAGAGAACCAAGCTCATGGATATCATGGCAGAAGTGAGAAATGAGAGGTGGAGGGAACTCTGGCAGTTGACAGTCTTTCCTTCTGGGTGTCACTTATGTAAAATGTTGGGTTTTGACAATTTGGCAAGACATGTGCTTATGAGCAGTATTCTTTCCCATATGTCAATTATGTGTCCACAGAGTTTACAGAGAAACGAACTCGCCCACACTGATATTTGGGCTTTGGGAAGATAAGCTGACAGTGTGTTTTGTTTTGTCTTGACTCACTTTCTTTCTTACTCTCTTTCTCTGTCCGTAAAAAACCTTCATTGGCTATGTGTGTGTGTGTGTGTGTGTGTGTGTGTGTGTGTGTGTGTGTGTGAGAGAGAGAGAGAGAGAGAGAGAG